>NC_068378.1:24879111-25179111 GCF_023724105.1 Carassius gibelio | reverse complement strand
AATGTTTTGAATGCTCGCTTACACAAAACGATTCAGTGAGTCATTTGACTGAATCAAAAGACTAGTTCATTACATGGTTTCTGAGTTTTTCTGAACTCGTCAATCAAAATCAGACTGTACCTTTTTTCCTTTTGCAGAAGATCAAGAACGTCATTTCATTCAAGTATTTTTTAGTCTAAATCTTTATTCCCAATCTTAAACGTTCACAGATCCAAACAAGCTTGTTCTGTTCTGCCACCTTGGAATGCATAATTAATGTCCCTTGTGTCACCAACAAAATAAAACTAAATGTATTCCCTTGTCATTAATATAGTAAAAGCAGGTGAGAGCACGTGACTGGCTAATCAGTGATTTTATCCAGCAGTGGTCTGCCGGGGAAAATTAATTCCTGTTTATATTTGTTATACAGTAATAGCAGCCTGGAAACTACAGTATCTACAGTATATTGAGAGCGGCAGCATCAGGTTCAGCTAATGCACACAAACACGCAGATGTGAAGATAACATGAGAGTGTATGTGAAAAGAGGAAACAATGAGAGATCAACACGAATGCTGAGACTATTGAATGTTTACAGATGTCCAACTAGGAGATGTAGACGCATTCATCATGCATAAAATAAATGCAAAACACATCACGCATGTGAGGCTCACAGCACAGCCACTGGGAATTTATATTTATATTAGAAATAGAAAAAGCAAATCAAAAACTCAGCTTTCCTTTTGTCACGATTGCTATGGCAACAGCATGGTACACACACAATCAATTTCGATTTGTGGAAATGTAGCCGGCTGAACAAGTGCTTTTGACATTGAGCAGAAAAAGCTGATGACAGAGTGTATTGTATGAGCACTTGCTTTCACAAAGACTGATCCAGATAGCACTAGCTTGCGCCATACTTACAAACCACTATAGCTCTCAAGGCCTCTGCATTTTCCATGGGGTGTCAAGTGGAAGAAACAAAACAAGAACAAAAAGAAAACACTTTGTACTGTTTATAGGCTTGCTAAATAATGCAGTGGGCCTGACTCAAAGCTGACTGCATGGGTCAAAGTATTAGCAATAGTTTTGGGCTTGTCGTTAATGATTTTTTGGCTGTGTGGAAAGAGCATTCTAGAACTTTAACTACTGTAGTTCTGTATTATGTATACTGTGCACAATATGCAAATGTTTGTGATGCAGTGCTAACCTACTGTTCACTGCATACTGCACAAAATGAACTGTGTAATGCAGAGTCATTTTTGCAGTTTTAATCCACATTTTTGTATATATTCAACTTTTGGAAGTTTTATGTTTTAATATTTGCATGCACAAATGAGTTTAAATGTAGCACATGCATGCATGTTTGGGATGCCTCACTAACCTACTGCTCACTGCATACTGCACAGCATTCACTGTATAATACTGTATAGTTCATACTAGTTGTCAAATATTGCATCGTGTTTTAATATTTCTAGGCCTGTCAATATAATCAATATATTGACTTATTGCACAATATATGTACATGACATTTTTGGTGATGCAATACATTGCCAGTTATATTTACATATAAAATTATGTTTGTTTTTTTGCATTCCACTTGTGCCTATGTCTTTGGCAGCTTCTCGTACATAATGTGGAGTGGTTGGTGCTAGTTCAAAATAATTAAATAAATAAAATGCTTCTACAAACAAAGTTTCATCAGCAGATATGGCCTTGTTTAGGGATCTGTGCCTTTGTGCATATGGACATCTATCTGACTGATGAGTGTGTTTTTCAGCAATACAGTGCACCCTTAATTTATAGAGAAAAGAAGGTCCGGGAAACTTCTGTAGACTGAAAAATCTCCATACAAGTTGTTTGTGAATTTATACTTGCACTTTTTGTAAAATAAATAAATAAATAAATGTTTATTTAAAGTTTTTTAAAGGTATCTAATATTTTGACTTCATTTCCACAATTTAATTATCATTTAAAAGTTTGTTGTCATTTGAAAGTGTGTAGGCCTTCTTGCATTATTATGCTGTTATATTATAAATATATTCAGTGATATAAAATGGTATTAAAATTACAATAAAGTATTTTATCAGATTTATTTCTGTGGCATCGCACAGCAAAAAGTTGTTATGGTGACAGGCCTAAATATTTGCATGCATAAACCAGTTTAAAAACAGTATGTGCATGCATGTTTGGGATAAAATACTAACCTACTGCTCCCTGTATACTGCACAGCATATACTCTATAGTGCATACTACATTTTTAAGGTGGCCTAATTGAAACATAATGCACATTAGGCAAAAATCAATGTTTCATACAGTAGTATGCTATGCTGTTAATCACATGATCCACACATGCAGTCAAAAATTTAATTATGTTTTCAATATTTGCATGCACAAATTAGGTTAAAGGGTTGTCCACGATATTTCATGTTTACCGTTATTTTATTATAATATGTAGTTACGACACAGTCATTTTCTTTCTACCAAAACTTAAAAACACAATACACTGTATGTATTACACAGTATGTAGTAAGTAGTACACTATTATTCATTCCGAACACAATCGATGTCTCCCACATTTAACCTGGAAGGACAGACTGTGTGGACTGTTGAAGGTGCTTTGAATTCTCTCTCACCCCCCTTGATGCCAGATGCATAAGTGAAGCCGTGTCAGTCTGCATCTCCGGGCCGACACAATGACACTGTGTGTGTGCGTGCGAGGCCAACTGTCAGCAGGCGACACGAATATCAGAGTGACCAGAGAAGCCAGCATGTCCTCTTCAACCTCTGAGCCCACTTGCCACGACGGTACCATGTGGGACGAACCCCAGGGAATGAGGAGGATGCATATGGTAGGTAGCAGGCTGGGACAAATAGCCTGGAGGAGTTTGAATCTTATCCGAGTTGGTGCCATGACCCGGTGCAGCTGGGACCAGTCCAGCCAACACACACACTTAACACATGGGCTGCTGCTATGACTCCTTTCTCCTAGATGCATTCGGTCCGTACTTTAGGTCTACATGGTGGAGAAGGTCACTGTGATGGTGATTCCTGGCTGTTCTGATTGGCTCAAAATTTATGAAATTGGATGGAATAGTATACTCAGAAATTAAAGTTTGTTGAAAATGTACTCCCCCTTAGGCCATCCAAGATGTAGAAGAGTTTATTTAATCATTAACAGATTTGGAGAAATGCGGCATTACATCACTTGCTCACCAATGGATCCTCTGCAGTGAATGGGTACCATCAGAACTAGAGTCCAAACAGCTGATAAAAATATCACAATAATCCACAAGTTATCCACACCACTCCATTCCATCAGTTAACATCTTGTGAGGAGAAAAGCTGTATGTTTGTAAGAAACAAATCCACCATTAAGATGCTTTAATTTACACAAGGGGAGTAATTTTCCAGCAAACTTTCATTATTGGCTTTTAACTATTCCCTTAAGATGAAATGCTTGTTGGATTCATCGTCTGTAAGCATCTGCTAAAAAAAAAAAACAACAACAACTGAACAAAATTAATTATAAATTCATTAAACAAATATATCTGCATCCTTAAAGAAATAGTTCACCCAAAAAAAATAAAAAAAATAAAAAAATAAAAAAATAAATAAAAAACAATTTTTCCCCAGTAATTATATGTTTTAATTTGAAAACTAGAAAAAATTATTAAGAACAGTAGCAGAGAGTTTTTCCTCTTATAAACTGTCTTTGTCAGCTCTCTTCTGAAAATCCGGTTGTCAAAATCCCCAGTAGGTGGTCCAGATATATTTGTTTTTGTTGGAACAGTGAAAGCAATTGTCCTCGCATAAATTCTTTCCACCTTGGGTGACTGAACCGTCGGCTATTTTCTGTGTAGCTTTAAGTAGCTGTTGACCCAACATCCAAAAACCTATTTCTTACATGCCACTGTGATTCGTGGAGAGCTCAGACATTCTATTACGATGCCCCATGAGGACTACAATGCATAAATCAGAAGACTTATTGGAAACAAGAAACTTTCTGTGTTGTGTTCTGAGGATCACATCAAATAAAAAAGTCCTTTAGTTTAGTTTGTTACATACAATATTGACTGAAAAGTCATTAAACAAGAATTACTGGTATTCCTTTATCAAGATAATGGCAACATATTACATGATTTCAAGAATTATGAAAAAGGAAATCTAATCTCTAAAAACGTGCTAACTGCATTTGTCTATAGTTTTAATTATAGTTTTTTAAAACCTAGACTACACTTGCTATATCCTAAAAGAACAAAATATATTATATTTTATATATCTAATATATTTAAATATCCTTTTTTTTTTTTTTGGTTTGCTGTAATTTAAATTATTATTCTTCATATTTTTATGTTTTTAAAAACAATTATTGCAATAAGGCTGGCATCTACCAGGGGCAGTACAGAAAGAAAAAACAAACAAACAAACAAACAAACAAAAACAAAACAGGGAATGCATGATCAGGTTTTTAACATTAATTTGGACCACATGTCAGTATCGTGTCACCATGTGAGTCAGTTAACCTGATATTTTTAATACTACTGAATATGTATTTAACAATCACAATTTAATAAGTATTGTAAGTTACGCTTTAATTTCCACTTTTATTCACACAGTGAAAGAACAGTTACATTATCAAAGAACTTTGGGACTTATACAAACTCTCTCAAAAGATCATTAATCATTATAATCATTGAAGCTGTATACTTTTAGAAATTAATATCTAACATTCGTCCGCACATCTGCAATTTGTTGTTTATGATGAGAGAATTAAGAGAGAGCAGAATTCAGAAAGCAAGCACACACAGTTAACAAAACGTCACAGGTTAGGTATGTAACCATAGTTCCCCGAAGAGAACGAGACGCTGCGTCCGAGAACGTTCAGCGTGACCAGCTCTGAATAATATGTGAAATCAGTCTTATGAATGGGCCCCCCTCACCGACCACTCCCATAACTTCCATAGCTCCGGGCGGGGATGGAATATTGTGTCTTCCGCTTGTGATAGAAGACCCCTCCTGACGGTAATCTCTCATTTTTTTAATTAAAAGGTTAAATATACTTATATTTAATAATATATTTAAATATTTTTTGGGTTTATGTACACACCACCTGAATTACTAACCCCATGTCATAAATTAACAAATTATCTAATATTTTAGAGACTTTTATTTTGTAAGCAAAGCAGTTAAAGTAATTAATGAGTAATGAAAATAATAATTACAACAAATAAAAAAAATCATAAATGGAGCACACGTTCCTCATATAAAGAGTTTTTTTCTGTATTGCAACTGCAATGTATTTTGAATTAAACTAAATTAAACAATTTAATAACAATACTGATTGGAAATCTGGTGCAAAGCTCACTAAAGTGATGTCAACAAAGCAAAAGCATGAAACAATCTTCTGCGAAGAGCTTAAGAAATACTATACAAAACCAAAGTTTAAAAATAACATTAAAAGCCAAAGTAATTACATAAGAGTGGCTGACAACAGGCAGCTCTAACTATGATGATAATAATAACTGGATAAGAGGCAGTTAACCATGTTTCCACTTGCAGACAGCAGGAGGTCTGTTTCTATTACATGGAGTTTAGGAGGACTAACCCCACTGTGTTTGTAATGGCATGGGCGTTTTATGCATGAATTCCACCTTATTTCAGAGAAATTCGCCTTTTTTCTCTGTGCTGATGCTCCAAAACCACAGAGCTGACAAAAGAAAACAGAGGGGTCTGAACCTGATAGTAGAGATGTTCTCATAAATATTGAAATATTCCTTCTTGGCACTAAGAGGATCAGGTTGGGCTGTGAATGTGGTTGATCTCATATTTTAAATGTCAGAATTCTTCTTTAAACGCATTTAAATATGGATAGTTTTTCAGAAGCCTTTAAGGCATGAAGAGTTTTACACAAACATGTGGTCTTCATGCTCACTTGAAGACTTGGATCAAATACAGGAACTACATCGTATAAGAAGTCAAGTAGTCAAGTGCAATAAGCGCAAATGCGTGTATTTGTACAAGGGGATCAACGGAGGCTTGAGTTTGTCTGATGAACTGCTTCATTTAAATTAAAATCTTCCTGGATAATGTAGAGTGCTATGAGAGAGAGATGCGCTGAATAAGTGTGATAACCTGCATCATATACAGCATTCATTCTTCTGCTCGATCTCATGTCTGTGTGTCCACTGAGCAAAGCATTATCTTTGTCATAGTATCTTTTCATTTGCTGAGGAGATTTCCAATGATAACACTGGTCAGTGAATTTGTTGGCTTTGTCTAGGTGATGCTGGAAGTAAAAACAATGCCATAGTTTACAACCCTGTTTCAGTCTCTTTCACTATAAAATCCTTTACTGCTGATTTAAGTCTTTTGTTGTCATCTAATGGAGGAATAATGTAATTAAAATCACCATCACTAACACACAGACTGCCTATATTCAATAAACAGCTAGAATCATTTATAAAAGTTGCATGGTAATAAGTTCAAAGGCATCACTTTGATTCAGCATTAAAGTTATATAAAAATTATAATGTTTTGAGACTTTGCCCTCAGCCAAAACTATTTTCTCTGGAACAAATACTAGATAAATGAGACCAACAAATGCCCCTTCAATTTACCCAAAACAAATTCTATCTCATGTTGAACCTGTCACGGTAGGAAATCCAGTGTTTCCTCCGTGTCATGTTTTGTGGTTGTTTTTGTACTTACGTTGTCTCCATGTGCTCGTTTAGTTGATTGTGGTCACCTGGGTGTTGATTGTCTCGCTCCAGCTGATCCTCATCACCCCTCAGCTACATATACTCACCTCGCTCTCTGTCTGTTGTCAGATCCTCACTCATGTTGCAGTCTCCCTGTTGGATTACCGTCTCCCGTGTTATTGTTCTGGATTGTGTTCGTGTTGTCGTCTTCGTGTGAGTGTTCCGGTCACTTCCTGGTTTCATCCATTGACCGTCCACACCGTCACCACCGACTTCACCATCCAGCACTTCTCACGCCACTGTAGACCTTCCGTCACCATTGCCCACATCCTGGATTGTGCATACATCCTTCAGTTTCGCTGTATTTTCTACCATCAATAAACTACCATTCTAATTACCTGCAATTGCTTCCTCCTCTCTTACGAGCCGTCACAGTAGGATCTGACCATCATGGAAGCAGCAGGCAATCGCTCCCCATCTCATCTAGAGGACATTCTGCAGAGAGTCGTTGATCGTATGGAGCGCCAAGACAAGGCGATAGATGAGATGGGTCGAGCCTTCCAAGCAATGGTGACGAAGGTGTCCGAGCTCGCTCTACAGGCTCAACAGCAACAACAACCGCCACCCGCTGCGCCTCCCACGCCACCCACACCGCCGATCGTCTCCGGAGGGATTTCCCAGCCCGAACCACGCCTCCCCATTCCTGAGAAATATGCGGGTGAGCCAAACTTTTGTAGATCATTTCTGTCACATTGTTCTCTACACTTAGCCTTACAGCCCCGCACGTTCACCACCGAGGAGATGAAGGTGGCTTTCGTCTTGTCCCTACTGACGGGGAGGGCTGCCCTCTGGGGAACGGCGGTGTGGGAGAACCAGGACAGCTGCTGTGCATCGTTCCACACCCTTTCGGTGGAGATGAGACGAGTCTTCGACCGCTCCGTCGCCGGGAGGGAGGCGGCTAGACTTCTCACGGATCTACGCCAGGAAGAGAGGTCCGTATCCGACTATGCCATCGAGTTCCGCACCCTGGCGGCGGAGTGTAAGTGGAACGAAGAGGCGCAGTGGGATCACTTCCTGCATGGGTTGGCTGACCGCATCCAACAGGAGATCCGCGCCGCTGAACTCCCCACTTCTCTCAATGGTCTTATTGACTTCACCATCAGGATAGACAACCGACTCGACCAAGCCGACAGACGGAGGGGGAGAGTTGTTCTCGCGACCAGACCGGAGGCTCAGCGTCAGCGCTCAGAAGTTGCGGTCAGCCCACCTGGAGATTCTGAACCCATGCAGGTGGGGCGAGCTCGGCTCTCCCGGGAGGAGAGGATCAGGCGGAGATCCCTGGGACTGTGTTTATACTGTGGCAGCCAAGAACATCACATCCAGCGCTGTCCGGTAAAAGACCAAGCCCGATAGTAAAACCGAGGCTACTATCGGGTGGGATCTCTGCCAAGAAGACCTCATCTACATCGACACTCCTTCCGGTGAGTCTACGGTGGTCTACCCATGCACTTAATCTTCACGCTTTGGTGGATTCTGGGGCCGAGGGCAGTTTCATGGACTGCAAATTCGCCAGGAAGCTCAACATTCCTCTCACCTCCCTCAAACACCCCATTGCACCTTTTGCACTCAACGGACACAAACTGCCGATCATCACACAGACCACTCTACCGGTTTCGCTCATCACAGCTGGCAACCATACGGAAGAGATGTCATTCTTCATCACGGACTCACCTCTATCCCCCATTGTTCTCGGTCACACCTGGCTCCAGAAACACAACCCAAGGATCGATTGGCTTCTCGGATCTGTGGTTAGCTGGAGCAAGGAATGTCATTTGTCTTGTCTTTTGTCTGCTGGTGTTAATGTTTCTGAGTCTGTGTTTCAGGGGGAGGCAGTGGATTTGGCTAACGTGCCCGCGGAGTACCACGACCTGAGGGAGGTGTTCAGTAAGTCTCGGGCTGATTCTCTTCCTCCTCATCGTCCCTATGACTGTGCGATAGAGTTATTGCCAGGTACTTCTCCGCCTAAGGGCAAGTTATATTCCTTGTCTATTCCAGAGACGGCGGCCATGGAGAAATATATATCCAGTTCTCTAGCAACGGGGTTCATCCGCCCTTCCTCTTCTCCAGCGGGGGCGGGGTTCTTTTTTGTGGGAAAGAAGGACGGATCCTTGCGACCTTGCATTGACTACCGAGGGTTGAACAACATAACGGTAAAGAATACCTATCCTTTACCACTTATGTCTTCAGCTTTTGAGAGGTTGCAGGGAGCGTCTGTTTTCACTAAATTGGACTTACGTAATGCTTATCATTTGGTCCGCATCAGGGAGGGGGATGAGTGGAAGACTGCTTTTAACACCCCTAGAGGCCATTTTGAGTATTGCGTCATGCCCTTCGGGCTAACCAACTCGCCGGCAGTCTTTCAAGCACTCGTTAATGACGTGTTACGAGACATGGTCGATCTATTTATATATGTTTACCTGGATGACATATTGATTTTTTCTTCGTCTCTCCAGGAACACGTGCAACACGTACGACGAGTGCTTCTGCGGTTGCTAGAGAATGGGTTGTTTGTCAAGGCGGAGAAATGCGTTTTTCATGCACAGTCTGTTTCTTTTCTAGGACACATCATTTCGACTGAGGGTGTTCGCATGGACCCTGATAAGGTTAAGGCTGTGGCAGATTGGCCATCCCCAGAGTCTCGCAAGGCCCTGCAGAGATTTCTGGGGTTCGCCAATTTTTACCGGCGTTTCATTCGCAATTTCAGCCAACTAGCCGCGCCTCTGACCGCTTTGACCTCCCCTAGATTGACGTTCAGGTGGTCAGACGCAGCCGAGGCTGCGTTTACCAAACTGAAGAGCTGCTTTGTTTCGGCTCCCATTCTCGTCACCCCTGATCGCTCACGTCAATTCATAGTGGAGGTCGACGCGTCAGAGGTGGGGGTAGGAGCAGTGTTGTCCCAGCGCGCATCCTCAGACGAAAAGGTTCATCCTTGCGCGTATTATTCTCACCGTTTATCCCCTGCGGAGGTTAATTATGACATTGGTAATCGAGAGTTGTTGGCAGTCAAACTTGCACTGGAAGAATGGCGTCACTGGCTTGAAGGGTCGGGTGTACCCTTCATTGTATGGACGGACCATAAGAATCTCGAATACATTAGAACCGCCAAAAGACTTAACTCCAGGCAGGCTCGGTGGGCATTATTTTTCGGTCGTTTCGATTTTACACTTTCTTACCGGCCGGGTTCCAAAAACATCAAACCCGATGCTTTATCCCGTCTTTTTGAGCGTTCCGATCGTACTGCTACTCCCGAGCCCATTTTACCGGGGACCATCATTATCTCCGCGCTCAGATGGGAGGTCGAATCGAAGGTTTTGACTGCCTTAGAAGGGGTAACGCCCCCGGCTCGTTGCCCACCGAACCGATTGTTTGTGCCGGAGGGGTTACGGTCAGACGTTCTCCAGTGGGGTCATTGTTCCAGTGTTGCTTGTCACCCAGGGGTTAGTAGAACTAGGTTTCTAGTCATGCAACGATTTTGGTGGCCTGGTATGGCTCGTGACGTCCACGACTTCGTCTTGGCTTGTTCGGTTTGCGCTATTGGGAAGACTTCCAATCGACCTCCAGAGGGGTTACTCTTACCGCTGTCTGTCCCTTCGAGACCCTGGTCCCACATCTCGCTAGATTTCATTACCGCCCTCCCGCCCTCTAAGGGCAATACGGTGATTTTAACCGTAGTGGACCGGTTCTCGAAGACGACTCATTTCATTCCCTTGCCCAAATTGCCATCAGCCAAGGAAACAGCGGTAGCTGTCATTGACCACGTCTTCCGTATACATGGCCTTCCGACAGACGTGGTTTCTGACAGGGGTCCCCAATTTGTGTCCAGATTTTGGCGAGAATTCTGTAAATTGTTAGGAGCGACTGTTAGTCTTTCGTCCGGGTTCCATCCCCAGAGCAATGGTCAAACCGAGCGAGCCAATCAGGATGTCGAAAGGGTTTTGCGATGTTTGGCTTCCAATAATCCTTCGTCCTGGTGTCAGCAACTCTCAATTGTGGAGTACGCACACAATTCTTTGCCAGTGTCATCTACGGGCATGTCTCCATTTAAGTGTAGTTTAGGGTACCAACCACCTAATTTTGTCAGTACGGAATCCGAGGTTTCGGTCCCCTCCGCACACGCACTAGTCCAGAGGTGTCACCGCACCTGGACCAGAGCTCGCAGAGCTCTGCTCCAGGCTAGGTCGCGCACCAAGGCTAAGGCCGATCGCCACCGGTCGAAGCCTCCCCGTTACGTCGTCGGTCAAAGAGTGTGGCTTTCTACCCAGAATATTCCTATGCGTTCCGTTTCTAACAAACTTGCTCCCAAATTTATTGGCCCGTTTTCTATTACCAAAATTATTAATCCGGTAACCGTGCGTCTTAGCCTTCCTCCGGCGTACAGGAGGATTCATCCCGTGTTCCATGTGTCCAAAATTAAATCGGTGATTTCTTCCCGTCTTAATCCGCCTGCCCCGGTTCCCCCCCCGCCTCGTCTCGTTAATGGGGAAACCACCTATTCGGTTAATCGTATTCTGGACTCTAGACGGAGGGGACGCGGATTTCAGTACTTGGTGGATTGGGAGGGTTACGGTCCGGAGGAGAGAAGCTGGGTTCCTGCTCGGGACATATTGGATCACCACCTTATAGATGATTACAATCTACAGGTAAAGCAGGCTGGGAACGTCAGGTGACGTCCTAGGGGAGAGGGTACTGTCACGGTAGGAAATCCAGTGTTTCCTCCGTGTCATGTTTTGTGGTTGTTTTTGTACTTACGTTGTCTCCATGTGCTCGTTTAGTTGATTGTGGTCACCTGGGTGTTGATTGTCTCGCTCCAGCTGATCCTCATCACCCCTCAGCTACATATACTCACCTCGCTCTCTGTCTGTTGTCAGATCCTCACTCATGTTGCAGTCTCCCTGTTGGATTACCGTCTCCCGTGTTATTGTTCTGGATTGTGTTCGTGTTGTCGTCTTCGTGTGAGTGTTCCGGTCACTTCCTGGTTTCATCCATTGACCGTCCACACCGTCACCACCGACTTCACCATCCAGCACTTCTCACGCCACTGTAGACCTTCCGTCACCATTGCCCACATCCTGGATTGTGCATTCATCCTTCAGTTTCGCTGTATTTTCTACCATCAATAAACTACCATTCTAATTACCTGCAATTGCTTCCTCCTCTCTTACGAGCCGTCACAGAACCACTATAAAGACATCAAAGCCAGTGGCAAATTCCAGAACTGGCTGAGATGATGCTGCTCTTGGTGGATCCGTGAGTGCTGAATGGCCGCTGATGCCCTGGAGATCACATCTCCAAAAACATCCAGAAAAATACAAATCACTGTGGGAAATGCTGCAAGCAGATTGATACAAATGGTGAAACGGTTCCCATGGCAATACTGAAAGGATTCTGAGCCAATCAGATTTGAGGACCAGAAAGAAGTGTTGTATAAAATATAATTATAAATGTCTGTTTTTGTTTAGTTTTTGGTGTAACATCTAAGACAAAATTCACATGTGTATAATATAATATAATATAATATAATATAATATAATATAATATAATATAATATAATATAATATAATACTAGTTGTAGTACTAGTATTTAAAAAAGTATAAAAAAGGAATTAAGCTCCAAATAACCTCTCCTGAGATATGAAAACAGTAATGTGGTGGATCAGGATAGTGTTTGGATTGATTATCTTTCAGTGTTGTTCTGGTTCCAGGTCATCTGCTATCATTGAGTCATGGGACAGCTTGCATTCCCCTCCTCTCTCTCTTACAGGTGTGCACACGCAGGCTGCTGAAGCCGAGAGGATTTATCGATAGTGAGAGTGAAGCTGTCATGTCGCTCTGGTGTTTACCACCAGCCCCATTCTCTGAGCGCAGACCGGTTTTGTTTTGGAAGGGATCTCCATCGCATCCTAATGAGCTGCATCCAGCAGATGGGAGAGACCACACCACGCTTTCACACATGGGACCAAAAAATTCAACAGACCACCATCCCTGCGTTACTGCAGGCTGGAGAAACTGCCTCGCAGGGTCACATTAATGGCAAGAGCGGAGCAGCACTCCAGTGCTCACCAGAGACATTTTTAGATACAGAATATATAGAATATATTTAATTTTACTTGTTTTTTATTTTAATTTTAAAGTTTTTTTAAAAAACTTAATTACATTAATTTCTAACCATATCAGCATAAATAAATCTATCTATCTATCTATCTATCTATCTATCTATCTATCTATCTATCTATCTATCTATCTATCTATCTATCTATCTATCTATCTATCTATATCTTTGATTTCAAGCATAAAGCTTGATCATGTTTCTAAAATGTTTAAATAGTTTTACTGGAAAATAAGAAAAAAAAAAATATTGACGCTTTGTATGAATAAAATAACGAAGCACTCCTCCAAACTTTCTTCGCAAAGATTCTAGTTAGTTTACCATTTTGTCTATTATTCACTGTTAGCACTAGTGTGTGCATTAAAAGCACTCTCCATCTATATCAACACACAGCATTTTGCCCGAGCCTCAAATAAAAGTGCACCCAGCCAGGGCGACTCCATCAAATCTGCTTACGCCATTTCCCTGAAAAAAAGCAATTTATGGCATGCAGAAATCCAGAATATTTAATCTCGCCTTCTTCTCTTTCTCTCCGGATTCAGAATACATCTGAGGTGATGGGATCAGAATAAAGGCACAGGAAAACAAACTGAAAGAGAGCCATTGATCATGCCACATCACCCACCAGATCATCTTTTAATTTAAACAAAACGATAATTTGCGCTTAAATTCATATGGAAATCTTTGGCATCATGGCACATCTGAGCATAGTTGAAAAACGTCAGATTAAAGGCATGAATTAGACAACTGCATATCTTGCATGCAATGTAAGTTGCTTTAGACAAAAGTATATAAATGCATTGCTGAATGAAGTGATTTAGTGAAGCAGAGCACTTAAAACAGTAGCAACAGGAATATGATAAAATATGCCTATAATACATACAAGCATCACATTTCTGCAAAAAGTTTGATTTTTGTGTGTTTACATAAAGGACCAGCCAAATGATTGTTTGTGGTTAATTTTTTGAAATTTTCCTCAAATATTTTCCCAGGTAATGTAAAAAACATCCATGGATGCCATCCAGGCATGATTATGGGCGAAGAAAAAGATTTGTCAGTACATGAACTGCATTAATAGTTATTTGTTTGAAAAAGTTCATCTTTAAAAACTAGGTTTCTCTGCAGGTTTTTGAAAGTAAATGTACTTTTTATGACCTTTTCAAGTTATTTTCACAAAAAAATTGAAGAGAACAAATTACGTATGTCGACATGGCCTCTAAATGTAAATATCTTCAAAACTTCAAAATTTGAAAATAAAACAACAGATCGTTATTTATTTTCAATTCTGTTTACAAAAAAAAAGAAAAAAAAGAAAACCATAAATCTTGAATTGCTGCAAAAAGTGATGTTCTTCATCTGTATTTGTATCTTGTTTTCCAGTAAATATGTCAAAAAGTTCTTAAATTGACTTGAGAAGCAAAATGACTCAAAAACTCTTGCAATGCATTTTTAAGCCTTTTTAAAGACAGAAATCTTGTTAAATGTTTGGGGTCAACAGGAAATTAAATATATTACTAATAATCACAATGCACAGTTCTTTTATCAATACCGTATAGCAGTATAATATAGCAACATTCGGTTTAAGAATTTTATCATCTAGAAGATAGATGGCACTGAAGAAATTAGCTTAATAAAATGACGTTTTATAAACAATTGTCCTTAATATTTAGGTTATGTAGCCACTATTTCATATGGCAAGCTCAAGGTAGTGCTGTATTGTGAGTATAATGATAGCTGAAGGCTTCTCTGTTGCTTAAATAAGCCAGACTTTGACTTTCAATGCAGTTGTATAAATGTCCATAGATCTAAACTACCAACATTTTGCTCATAAGTCACAAGGTAGCTAAAAGAGAGGCTTCAGATGTTTAATGGAAAAATGTATTGTTTAACTGAGAAATGACTTCCAGGCTACAGTCCCAAACCAGCACACAGAGATATGAGAACTGACAGATGCACTTTCCAAATGCTTTAAAGCTTTTTATCCTCCTGAGCATTTTCTCTCTGTGTTTGCAAGTTTCAAAAGATCTACCAATCATTCGTCTTTGAGAAAGTGACGCACGCAGCTGGGTATCTTATAATTGAACACTCGCCCTAAATGAACTTTCTGAGATTTGCAATGCGGCATATTTCATAGAGAAGATCTCAGGAACCATCTTTGAATTATTTAGGAGTCTGTTGATTTTTAGACGCTGTGCATTTGGCAAACATGAGGAGACCCGAACACTGTTACGATTTTTGCTGCTGTTCTCCTGAGAACAAACAGTGCCAAGATACTGAATGCATTAATATGGCTTTCAAAATCACATGCCCAATTCAGAGTCATGTGCTATTCTCTGTGATCCACTCTTGCTATCTGCCATATATAATCCCACCATCTGCGTTAAATGAGACTCAAGATTTTATACTCAATCATTTTATTTCTATATAATTAACACATTACAATGAATTTGCTCATACCTGTGTTATTATAGATGAAATCAGAATTAGGGATGGGCGATATGGCAAAAATATATCAAAATTATTAAGGAAGGACCAGGACTTATCATGATAGTTTTTCAAGTTGGTTAATATTACATTTACATTTACATTTATTCATTTAGCAGACACTTTTATCCAAAGCGACTTACAAATGAGGACAGTGGAAGCAATCAAAAACAAAAAGAACAATGAAATATAAGCGCTATATGATATATAATATATAATATGACTGTTTTACAAGTTACTGAGCAGTAAAAGTTGTAGGGTCTACAAGTTAACATTAGTAAAACGTTCTCATGCTTAGTGAAGACAAGTAAACATTCAGAATAAAGAAACAAATAACAAGCTACACAGTGTATTTTTAAGATTTTTAAAAAGTCTTTAAAAGCACAATGAGCCATAAACCAAACCCACCAGCTTTGAGATAAATCACAAAATTACAAACTTTGATTTGAAGCAAAAAATTATTCATTATCGTGAACAAATTGGTTCAACATAAGCATATACAATCTATTAATCACATCACAGCTCACAACAGGTCTATATTTAAAAGTTTATCAGTTGCTGTTAAAAATATATTTCCCTATATAGAAAATGAATGGCATGTTTTCTTCTGGAACCTGACAGATGCGCTTTACAAGAAAATGTAAATATAATAATAATTATATATATATAGAATAGAACAAAGATGAACATTTTCAAACTGAAAAAGTAGCTGAAATATTAAATGTAAAATACAACACTGTATCAATTAGACTGATCTGTACATAGATTTTTATTAAAACTTTTTATGTTGCTATTACTTTAAGACATCATGGATCTAATGTACTTCAACATATCCTTTGTTCTCCAACTGTTTGCATTCACCTTTGACATAAAAGTGGGCATTTTATTCAAAGTCCCTTAACGGTAAGTCATGTCTTTGGATGAGGAATCATTAAAATCTGCAAAACTAAAAGCTTATGATTACATTTCATATTTGAAATCACTATTTGAAATCACTGACATTTTACTTTTGCTCAAATAGCATAAAAAAAAAAAAAAACATTTTATTCAGGCTAGACCAGCCAGTGTGCATGCACAGATCTCTGAACGCTGACTTTTACTATAGACTCGGGACTTCAAACGGCAGTGACACGCTTTTAGTGACACGCTGACTTTACCGATTGGCTTTTTATACTCAGAAAGTGGGGCTTCCTTCTACTGAGTGTCCATACTGAACGTTGCATTTTTAACCATTTCACTAGTTCACGCTTACATATAATTAGTTGAGTTATGGTATGCGTATTTGGCGTGCTGTCCAGGGATGGGCTCCGAGCTAGGGAATGGCCCGAAACTAGAGTACCCCCCTTCCCCGTCTATTCATAGAGTGAACTCGAAGTGAGGAGATGGGGTGGAGGAGGGAGGCTGATAAACCATCAATGGATCACGGATCAATGGATAAGTCAGCGATATTTATATTGTGGGATTGATTATTTGATTATGGTCCACCTGTGTCGATTAGGCTAAGTATCTGACGTGCTCCTCCCGAATCTTGTTAATAAAAACGTAATTTAATACGAGTGACACGTCTTGGGTATTTTTATTTGTGTATCTGAACATTTAGGTGCGCACCCGTAACTATACTTCCTGTTTTCTCGTTCCAAGCGCATTTACAGAAATCCACCTGTCATGTCATTGTCCGAGTCGGTTCTCTTTTGCAGCTTTAACAACTCTTTTCAATATCGGCCGATCACACTCTACTTTATCTCTCATCCATGTTTCTTTATTGCTAAATTTGTTTACTTTAAAAACAGAAAGATGTGCTGATATATTCAAATATGGACATAACAAAGACACACTTGGTCACAATCTCAGTGATTCATTTAAAAGTAGATCATCATGTACGTCTTCAGGATTGATCTTTACTTACAGAAGCGAATAGATTGGAACAGTATGAAGAAAAAATAGTGTAGCAGAAAGAGAGAGATGGGGTCAGTTGTAACTGTACCAGAGTGAAATGCTGTGTTTACAGCAAAAAGTCAAGGCCGGAGATCAGAGCCCGAGTTCTGTTTTAATGGCTTTCCTTGCTGAAAAGTTGTGTGGTGAAAGCAGTAAATTGCCATCTCTACAGCTCACCATTCAAAGCTTCACCGAATGACACAGATGACTTTTAAAGCTGCCGTGATTCCGGGTTCTGGCTTGACGGGATATTATAAGCGCTGTGTTCAAGGCTTGCTAGCAGGGTCTGCACACACGGTTTCTGATAGAAATATCTGACATCACATTGTCTCACATCTCTTACAGACCGTAGAGTACAAATGTGCTCATTGCTGAAAGGAATGAACCAGGTTTATTGAGAGGCACAGTTGATAAGCACAGAAAATAATTCTGACTTGTCACTTAGCTTGTAAATGTACAACCATTTAATCTGCCAAATACAGTAATAGCATCACCGAAAGGACACTTTAAACAGCTTTACAGTTTAGATAACATGGTTCAGTTATACAAAAACACTTTAATGAAAAAACAAACATCACATCATTCTCCTTTTATATCTTCTGGTTCATTTTCCCCAAGAGGAATTTTTGTTTGTGTTTACATATACAGAAGAGCAACTATTATTGTTTGCATTAAACATCGTTAGCCTTTTTTTTTTCTCAAATATTTATTCAAAATTAGCTTAGAAAATGTGAAAAAGATACCAGCTGGGACTCGTTGTGGGCAAGAAAGAGATTTTATAAATAAGAATACATAAATAGTTAAATGTCAGAAAAAAAGTTTGGAGTTTAATAATGCTTTCATTCAGCAAGGATTCTTTAAATTGACCAAAAGCAACAGTGATTTTTTTATTTATTTGAAAAACAATTTCTATTTACAATAAATACTGTTCTTTGAACAAACAAACAAACAAATAAACAAATAAAGAAATAAAAGTTATGATTTCCACAAAAAAATAAAATGAAGCTGCACAACTACACGCACGCGCACAGACACAAACACACACACACTCACACACACACACACACACATGTTGGTATATGTGGTTTATGGGGACTCTCCATAGGTGTAATGGGTTTTATTCTGTACAAACTGTATTTTCTATTGCCCTACTCCAACCCTACACCTAACCCTAACCCTCACAGGAAACTTTGTGCATTTTTGGATTTTCAAAATAACTAATTCTGTATGATTTATAAGCGTTTTGAATTATTGGGACACTAAAAATGAACCACTTCCTCATTTTAATACCTGTGTCATACCTATGTCATTATACAAATTTGTGTCCTTGTTAACCACATAAACAAGCTCACACACACACACACATTTTATATATATATAAAATATAAAATAAAATAAATGCTTCTTTTCAATCACAGGAATTCATTTTTGTAATATATATATATATATATATATATATATATATATATATATATATATATATATATATTCAAATAGAAAACAGTTATTTGAAATTAAAATAATATTTCCCCTGCATTTTCTAAGAAATATACGAAGCCTCATCCAAAACAACTAAGACTGCATTGTATGATACATATTAAACCCATGACCTAGATGTTGCTAATCCATCCATGCTTTACTGTTCAACTACAGGAACACTGTTATGCTTTTCTAATTGTTTCCCAACACTAATCTGTTCACATAATGCTCATTTCTGTTAGTCCTGGTGAAACATCACATGCTGAAAGAGCAAAAGGTGTGTAATGATGACTGAAATCTCATCCCAGTGAACAATGTTTAAGTTGCTGTATTCCTATTCATTCCAGAGAACAAACATCAAGGAGAAAATGTGTTTTAACACATATCCGCTAGCGTGCCAAGCACAGCTGGGTTACTCACGGCAGTCACGGTCAGGACAGCTGTTGACACACAGGTTCCATCCTTTAATCAGATCAGATTTACACAGTTCTCCCAGCATCGCCTGCTGGAAGAAATATATTTTTGTCAAGCATACTGTGTGTTAGGGGCCATCAACACTGAGTGAGATGTTAGTATTATTGAGTTAAATGAAGTGATGGCATAAACGTAAGGTCTCTTATGCATAAGTGCTCACCAAGGATACATTATCAGTTGCTGAGTAGAAATTTCATAAGAACAAATATTTAAAATAATATTTTTTTTTACATAAATATCTATTGTCACTTGTGTCCTTGGATAAAAGTATTAATTTGTTTAATAATATAGCTAATCATACTAATACTACAGGTGTTTACATGGTGCCTCAAACATCAAAGTTACCATAGTATCACCATGATACACGTCAAACATGTTAAAATCATGGTCTTCTGGCCATTTTTTATAAGTGGAATCACACTTGAGGCATTTTGAGATCTGTTGTGATATTACTAAAATCTTTTTCCTGTGTGAGAGAAAAAAAAATGTTTATAGTAGAACATTTTGAGTAAAAAAATGAATAAATTCTGTGGGTGGTCAATTTTTGTTTCTGAAACATGCATTGCTGTAATTGTTTTAGCACATTATCTGTGTATGACTATTAGAAAGAGACGCCTGAACACAGATTTGATGGGGAGTCACAAGCATGTCGGTACTAATTTTCCAGTTTTATTACAGTTACAAATGCATGTCGGCCTGTTTTTTTTTTTTTTTTTTTTGGACACGTTTTGGAATGACCTTGGAAAATCCAGCAATTGTTTAGTCACACTTTAATTCACACCGCTGAGTTTGTGTTTTTTCTGCGTTTGCCCTCCGGAGGCCCATAAATTATGAGAGTGGAAACCGTGCTTTCTCCTCATCAGAATAACAGTGTCGCATTTTTCTCAATGCCTTACCTGCAGTTTATCAGAGACTGCGTCTGAAAACTCGACGAGGCGGCGGTACGCAAAACTGGTTTAAGTGATTTAAAATGGCCTTCCTTCAGGAACCAAAGAATGCTTGGCATCAATAATGCAACAAACTCTGGAATGTGATAAAAGAGAGTTATGATACTGTCACATTGGCATAGAGCTAAAAAGCGAGATGAAATGGCCAGTTATTTTGTCTTGATTTGCAACTGGAGATATATGATGACTTATCTTATGACAGATCACAATGTTTCATTTAATTTAAACTTGTTTTGTGGAGTTCTTCACTTCTAGTGCAGTTTTGCACTGGGTTCCCAAAAGGACAATTCTAAAAATAGAGCAGAGTAAAACACTTTATATGATGGGAATTGGCATGAAGAACTTACCTTGGCACAAATCTGGTGTTCCTTCTGCTTTCAGTCTTTACAAAGAGGAACATACTAACACTCTGAACTGAAGTATGTTTGTCTTCATAATTAATCTAAGCTGAATCTATTATTCATGCCTATATTTCAAATCTTATAAATTCGGGTTTGGCAGGAGTATAAAGACAAAATATTTCTAAGTCTTTCCGCATGGCGGAGAGCAAATGTCAAGCTGTTTGTGCGATCATTCTGGCCGTCGAGATTCAGGGGTGAATCTAGAAGAATCTTCTCATGTTAATGCCTTCAGCTTCAGGGTTGTGTCATAAGTCAACACTGAGAATGCCTTTTAAATTCACTAAACTGCATTCACCAAGGCTGCATTTATCTCAAGAAACATTTCTTATGATCAATTTTGGAAACACTTGTGCTGCCTAATAATTTTGTGAAAAACTGTGATGCTGTTTCCTCTCCAGAATTCTTTAAATAATAGAAAGTAAAAAATAAAAAATAAATAAAAAAAAACTTAGATATATAAGTATATATATTATATATATAAGTATTTTTTTTTTTGACAATGTAAATTAATCTTTGTTGATTTCTTTTTCTTAAAAATATCTAATTGAAAATTTTGAATAGAAGTGTAATATTTAAATATATCAATTATATAAATACATAAATATAAGAAAAATGGATCTCAAAATAATATTTCAGTTAACAGTTCTCAAAAGAAGCATTTTTTTTTAGCATGGCAAAAAGAACATTATACAAATATATGTATATAAAATGTTCCAAAATAGTTTTTTTGCACCTCCTTTTTTATCCAAAGCGACTTACATTGCATTCAGGCTACCGATTTCCTCTTAACATGTGTTCCCTGGGATTCAAACCCCCAATCTTGGACTTGCTATAACGCAATGATCTACCACTTGAGCTACAGAAACCAATTCTTTAATTATGAATATTGCGTGACCCTGCTCGCCATACTATTTTTGTTAACAATAGGTCAAGATGTCTGTATGCTAATGAGCGTGCTGATAACAAGCTTTGATGTTGCAAATCAACTGTCAGATCAAAGCCCGGCCTCGCAGACCAACAAAGGTTTGGCAGCCACAGTCTCCAACCTCCCTGTTTTCAGAGATCAATTAACACCTGCCTCCATTTAATTGCCTGATGCCCTACACACAGCAAAAATGCTTAGCAGGTGATTAGCGATGCAAAATAGGTGCTGGCGGGACCAGTCATCCAAAGCCTGCGTGTTTAAAAACTCCTGTAAAGTTGAGCCAATAATTTGGGAGGCTGTTCCCCAGGCAGATCTCTCGGCATGCTAAAAAGAGGTCAAGATGAAACCTGCCGAGTGGATTCTGAGACTTAGAAGTGAGCATTTGGTGAATTAAGATGTAAAGGAGCATGCACAATGTGCAGTTTTGGACCATTGATTAACATCCTTTTTTAAAACAGTAGGTGTCAGGTGAGTTTTATTACCATTTCATGCAGGGATCTGAACATGTTTGAAAGTGTGTAGATTTACTTTGACCTCATTTATTTGAAGCTTTGATCTGAGTTAAATCAATTAATTAGTGCAAAATCAAAAGTCTGTCATTTACTTTCTTTCATGAAGCTATTTTTCCATACAAGGCAGAATAAAAGTTTTAAAAAGCACCATAAAATTAGTCCAAACACCATTTGAAGCCATGTATTAACTTTATGCCAAATTTTAGGAAATAGTTCATCCAAAAATTTAAAATGTTGTAATTTACTCAACTTTGTTGTTCCAAACCTGTATGATGTTCTTTCTTTCTGCAAACACAAAAATATAATTTAATCAATTTTCTTTTTAGGTGAATTTAACCCCTGTGCTGTGCTGAATTTGTTCACCTAATTTGGTGTTCCTAGTCAAAAATTGCATGTAAAACTCTCATTTAAATCTCTTTGTCAACTTGTTTTCTTAGCACAGGTTTTGAGCATTAAAAAAAGCATTATTTGTGGATGCGGATGATCAACCAGTACCAAAACAAATGCAAAACCTTTGCTAAATGAAAGAAAACAAGTTGCTAAAAGATTCAGTCCATAGAATACAGGCCAGTCATTTTTGACCAGGAACCCCACAAGTTTTTTTTTTTGTTGTATGTTTTTATACCCTCTGTGAGCAAAGTCAGGAGATTTTAGTCCAACGTGATATTAACTAGCATTTTACCAATGAATCAGTTACAAATGTAAATGGGATCATATACTGTATATTTCTTAATGTTGATATGTATCTTGTCGTGGAAACAATTGATTCCAATCCTTTTAAGTGAGATTTTTAATGGAGAGATCACAGAAGCATTTACAAAGTAACCTCAGCCTCACAATTGAGTTTTTTCATTGATTTGATCCATTGTAAACACTTGAGTCTTCTCTTTGAAACGGTTTCAGTGGTTGAGCACAAGTGCACGTGTGATGTGTAACAATAGTGGCGAAAGGCAGCCTCATGATTTGATCTGATTTCAAATTGCCACATCCACGGATCTCAGTCCAAATCCACGGATCTCAATCCAATGTGTGAGTTACTATTTTCACAAGCTCCATCTTTCAATCAGAAATCTCCCGGCCGCTCTGCCATTTGTTGCATTTGCAATAATTGCATGATTGTTTAGTGCATGCGGAATTAATTCAATTTATAATCTATCTTTTCATATATAGCCACTTTCATCCTGCAGAAAATGTTAGTCCACAAAATTATACTAGCTCCAAAATTCAGGCCGGTTTGTGAACTGAATAATTTATTTAGAAATGAAGATATGCCAGGCATTTGTTTACAGCCAAATGAAACATGATAGTAATGTTTAGCTTTCATTGAACTGTTTTTCTTTCTTCGCCTTGAGAAACAAAAATGTGAGATTAAGTTATTTTTAATTCTCATAGACTGAATGGCTTCAAGAATTTTCACTTTCTTTAGAGTCCATCTTTTCTGTCTGCACAATACACGTGGAAGAAACTTTACATTTCTTAAAGCAAAACACCAGTGCACAACATCATAGTACAGTTTATGTACGAGATTACATCACAATAAAACACAAATAATTCAGTCCAGTTCATCTATTAACAGCAACATGTTTGTAGAAAAAAAAAAAAAAACATTCATAAAGTCCTTTAATTTTAAAATGTCGCCCTCTGGCCAAAATATTGTGTTATCCGTAATAACGCTTCCTCCAGTGGAAAAAGTCCATCTCCTGTTTTCCTCTCACATCAAAATCCACAGACATATTTGTTTAGAGTTTTGGACTGTTTTGGCTTGTAAATAGCTTGAAGTGAGCATATTTCCCTACAGATTCAGATCAGACTTATTTAACTAAAGAAACCAATATTATGGGTAGAGCACTCCATTTTAGCCTGAAGCAATGGTTTAAAGTCAAAAACATTGTAGTTGGATGGCCTGAGGGTGAGTATATTGTTAAGTAAATGTATTTTTTTCTGATAGACTATTCCTTTAAATTAATGCAATGCTAATTTCCATTTAATATCACAAAAGACGGTCATTATTGGTTTAAAATGTCCTTTTGCATGAATCCACCACCGTTATGTCAAACATGCTCTTGGTTCCTAAACCCGAGGTTGATTGAAGTCTTCCGTCATGGTAATTTTAATTGAGTGATAGTAACTTAAACTTTAATTAGATCTCCAGTAGATAGACTTAGAACAGAGAAGTTGTGCCATGTTTTCAGGTGGAGCGAGCTAGCAGCCATTTAACTGCATGATTACAGTTCATAATTAGACACTGATATTGCAATTATGGGAGGAGCGTATATCTCACTCATCATGGATTCACTTCTGGATTTACGGCCTTTCCTCCCGGTGCATTGCTTCAGCATTTGTATGGATTGAGAATAGAGGCTCCGTTATGAAAATGAGCCTTTCATTTGTTTTTGAGGATGTTGTAAATTCGTTCTGCCAATAAATCACTGACATCGTGCATAAGTAAGCCTTTTAGGTGCGATTATGTAAATTGCGTCTCAGATTGTAGATTAGGTACTGATATGTTATTGCTCTCGCCACGGGGACCAGAGCATCTAACAAGAAATAAATACTATCTGGAATTTCTCTGAATCTCATTATTGCTTAAGCAAACTTTTATCTGGTACTTCCATCAAGGCTCAGATACGGGCTAATGCGCTACATTAATTAGAGATACATTTCATTAGTATCTATGGATTGCTGGCAGAGAGCAGATAATGGATGGAGAAGGACATGATGTGCGTGCACTGGAAGCTTGTTCAAACCAAAGAGGTCCGTAAAACCTGGAGAAAGCAATCCGTTGGCATTCCCATCCATCTTGACAGTTGCTTCGCTGGCACAGGGATTTGACCATAGGGACTTCTGTCTGCAGCCAGGTAGCTTTGAGCCAATCACATGAGCTTTAAATTCCATGTGACCTGCAGGAAAAAATGTAATTTTTTTCGGAGCTGTGACATCAAGGGCAACAGAGTGGGAAATATGAATTATTTTCACTATACTTGGAAAAACAATGTTCAATGGTCAAATATCTATAACCATAAAATAAATGTTTTTCATTCACACTTTGCTTGCAATAATAATAATAATAATAATAGTTGGTGGTGGTGTTATCAATGGAACTATTGCAATTAATAATAATAAAATAATACTTTTATATTTAATGAATAATATAAGTAATCATTTAATTATTATTTTTGATTTATCTCTCCACACGACATGCTCCTCAGCAAAGGTGAGTCTAGCCTTTGATTCTCTCTGCTGATGAGACTTTATCACTGATCACAAAGTGTGCTTTCAGTCCGACTTCTCTTAAACATGCCGAGACGGATCTTTACATTTGTTCAGCGCTGAACTGGCAAGCAATTCCAGCTGCTGCTGCAGTGTTGAACCGATTCCCCATTAAGAGTCTCATTTGTCTTATGTGGATGAACAGCCTTTTTTGGGGGACTTCAATGAATTAGTTTCACTGTAAACCTGCAATATTCAAGAAATCATATATTTAGAATGACCAACTTTTCTTGCAGTGGATGAAAGGGTCATCCCTTTAGCCTTCATCTTGACAACCTCTTTTCTCCTCCTCCTTAATATGCGATTGTTTACAGTGAACAATGTTGACTTTGTGACAAATTACATATTTTAATTATGCTCCTATAAGTCACTTTAGCTAAAAGCATCTGCTCAATGCATAAATTGCAATTTTTTTATGTAACATAAACATTTTTGTCAAAATGTGCATAGGTCATCAATAAAGGAATTTACTCTTCACAGTCGGATACGTACAATACTTCCAACAACTACCAGCATTAACTAATTGAGACAAACATGAAATGAGAATGATGTTAACTGCCACGCACCAGCAAATATTTCATAGTTGCAAAAGTAAACCAAGTCTGCTGGCTTTGATATGTCTCCTTATTTTCCCGTTTCAATGGGAAATGCATCAGCACAGGAAATACACATAAAACTGCACCTACTGTACCAAGCTGCTTAAATAATTTTTTTAATAATAATTTTAAATATTTACTCACCCTCAGGCCAAGATGTAGATGAGTAAGGCTGCATTTACACTGCAGGTCTTGATGCCCAAATCCGATTTTTTTTTTTGATGACACGCTTACATCTTTTAAAAATGTCCCGTATCAGATTTTGCATTTACACTGTACACCGCTGAAACTACCAAACGTAGACGTTCTGACCCGGAAAAGGAAGTAAAACCGCACGAAATACAATGGGTGCAGATGCAAATAAAATTATACAGTATTTTTCTTTACACAATATTTTGAAAAGTCAACAAAAAAATCAGCAAAACATTGGTCTCGTACAGCGGATGATAAAGAGAAGCCCTTGTTGCAGCATGGGAGAATTTTGCACCTATAATAAGTCACGTGATCTCAGTTGGTGGTGTCCACCTGAGTTGACTCTTTACTGGGGAATATCCGATTTGTCTGCTTACATGGCACACGTAAATGCACGTATCCAATTCATATCCGATTTATTACCACATATGAATGAGGCCTGAATCCGATCTGAGAACATCGGAATCCATGTGGTTTTTTCCTGCTTACGCGTTCACTGGTCATATCAGATCTGTGCCATATGAGAGGATAAAATCAGAATTGGGTCACTTGAACCATGCAGTGTAAATGGGGCCTTAGTTTCTTAACCAGAAGAGATTTGGAGAAATGGCATCACTTGATCATCAATGGATCATCTGCAGTGAATGGGTGCCGTCAGAATAAGAGTCCAAACAGATGATAAAAACATCACAATAATCCACAAGTAATCCACACCACTCCAGTCCAGCAATTAAGATGTTGTGAGTGTTTGTAAGAAACAAATACATCAAGACATTTTTAACTTTAGACCATTTCTTCTGGCCAAAATACCAGTCTATAACTAATAATAATGCTTCCTCTAGTGAATTTTCACATCAAAATCCATACACATATATTTTTAGAACTGTTTTAGACTGCTTTGCAGATGGTGCTTGATCTGTCCAGATTTCTCTCCTGATTTCTAAAAATATATATATATTATTATTTATTTATTTATTTTTTACTGGAGAAAGCAAATATTATGGACTGATGACTTGAATTTGTAAGTTTGAAGTTAAAAATGTCTTGTTGGTGGATGTGTTTCTTACAAACACGCAGCTTTTCTCTTCACAAGATGTTAATTGCTGGACTGGACTGGAGTGGTGTGGATCACTTGTGGATTATTGTGATGTTTTTATCAGATGTTTGGCTATCATTCTGATGGCACCCATTCACTGCAGAGGATCCAAAGGTGCACAAGTGATGTAATCACTTTTACTACATTTCTCCAAATCTGTTCTGATGAAGAAACGACCTCAGCTACATCTTGGATGGCCTGAGGGTTACATTTTACAGCACATTTTCAGCTAATATTCATTTTTGGGTGAACTATTCCTAGAAGTCATATATACCGTTTTCAATATATATACTGCTCTCTTTCAATGCAAACTCTATTATCTCTTTTAAAATTGACTTTCACTTTCTTTGAAAATCACCCACTACAAACCTGGTGTCAAAGCAAATTTCAAACTGCTAGCATGCGGCATCCAAATGACAGATGGCCATACGACTCCCCATGTGCTCACATTAGCGGGGGAAAGGCTTTGGCATTCATGCTCTTCACAGCACTTCAAAGAGTCTCGTGTCACATTTTGTCCAACAGACATTAGCAGGGCTTTGTAAACTGAGAGCGCGAGGGCGTCTCGCTCCCTCCTGGACTAGCAAGTGCTCTTGTGTTGATCTACCACAGATATTACAATAAACCCTCAGCACAAACACTGTACCTAACGTGCTAATGTCCTCTTCCTGCTCTCATTTTCTCTTTCCTCATATCATGTCATCTGCTTTTCAATTAGCCTCAGGAGGAACCCATAATCCCCTGGGGACCAGTAATTGATTTGTCATTTATGTGTGTGTGTGTGTGTGAGAGAGAGTGTTTTGTGAGATTTTCAGAAATACCAAATGTTTTTCAAAAGGCTGACATTGCAATTTAAGTTAATGAAAAAAGGAACATTACTGTATGTCATTATGGATGAGGTACAGATATGTTCATTGTTGTAAATTACTGCTATATTCTGCTACCAAGAATCAATATTTATATTGATGAGTTGATGTGTGTTCAGGTTTAAGTCCCCACTGAAGAAACACACACACACACACACACACGTTTGTTTTTGTGAAAAGGCGTAATGTTTTTTATATTCTATCGCCCTTCACCAACCCTACACCTAACCCTAACCCTCACAGTAATCTTTTTGCATTTTTACTTTCTCCAAAAAACTAATTCTGTATGATTTATAAGCATTTTGAAAAATGGGGACATGGGTTATGTCCTCATAAGACACCCTCTCCTTGTAATACCTGTGTCATGTATGTCATTATACAGAGTTGTGTCCTGATATGTCACAAAAACAAGAGCACACACACACACAAAATGTATACAGTATAAAACAGTATATTTTATGAATAAATATCACTAAAATAATGTCATATAATTTTGTGGAGTTTTTCATGTGGCAAAATGCTGAAACACAGCATTTTTGATAAAATGCCTATTAAAAACATTGACTGAAATCATTTTATAATATGGATATTACAGAGCCTGAAAGCAAAAACAGATTTTTTTTGGAGTGAAAAACATACTTCCCTGTAGCGTCTCTATTTTCTGAATAAATGTAAGGGGATGGTCATGATTTCCTCTCACTATATGTGTCTGGAACTGCATGAGAGTGAATAAATGATGAAAGAATTTTCATTACGGGGTAAAAATGCCTTTAAACACATGGTTAAAATGGATGAAATTGCTGATCCTTGATATGGAGGCTCTAAGGGGCTCCTCAGACCTTTGGCTGCCCAGAAAATATTACAATTTCACAGCTTTATTTCATTTTGGTGATTCTTGCCATGCTTTAACAGAGGAGCTACAGCACGGCTCTCTTCAGCTGATGGGGTTAGTGAGTGTTTTTTTGATGCTATACTCTGCAATCTGATTTAGGACTCGAGGAAGGTCATCGAGCATCAGTGGCCATCTCCAGATAAGAGCCACAATGGAGGAAAGTTAGCATAATAAAGTGAGTGACTGCTGCCCGCTCTGCCAAGGACACCTCGTATCTGCACCAGCGAGACGCGGTCCACATAGAGCTTCATTAAGATTAATGCAATGCAAGTTCTCGAATGAATGCGACAGACGAGAGAGATAAAGAGACAGATTTTCTGTCATGTATCCAGAATGACGTCCCGTGGTGCCAAACACTTCTTCAAAATAGATTTGACCTCTTTCTCTACGAGCTCTGCTTTGACCATGATAGGTTATATTCTTCAATATTATCAATGAGCTTCGCTATTAAACTGGAGCATTGTTTCCTTGTGCATGGCACATCCTTTACCTGAAGGGCTGCTTGTCTCTATGGAGGAAAGATTTTTTTAGGTTAATCTCTTATGAGCTTGAGTTTCATGCAGAGCACAGCAGTAAAATCATGTTTAATATCACCATCACAAAACTATATACAGTGATAAAACAAACTATTACAGAAATATGATCATGAAGCTATTTCATAGCAATAATAATATAATTTTAAGGTATATGTTATGGAAGCTTGTTTCTGCCACATGATTAAAAAATAATAATAAAATGTGCGACTTTACCCAGAAATCAGACATTTATTTATTTATTTATTGTAATTCTTCATTTATATCTCACAATTCAGAATATAGATCACAGTTCTGAGAAGTCAGAATTATGAGATTTAAACTTGCAATTGCAAGATACAAATTCAGAATCGCAATATAATCTAAATTCTGAGAAAACTGGAATTGTGAGAAATAAGCGTGTGTACATTATGAGAAAAACAATCTGAATTGTGAAATAAAAAATCAAAGAAAATTAGTTTTTTTATTCCATGGCAATTCTTTAAAAAAAAAAAAACGAATTGCATATTGAAAATTTGGAATTGCAAGAAAGAAAATAAGAATCCTGTTTTTTTTTCTTGCAGTTTTGAGTTTATATAACACAATTCTGAGTTTTCTTCTCTCAGTTGCAACTTAAATCTTGGAATTCTATCATTTTGTGAGAAATAAAAAGTTGTTTTGAGAAATTGTGAGATATTCTGATATAAAAATTCAATTACTTAAAAAATAGATAATAAAATAATAAAAGATTATCTATACAGCAGCATTAGTTTAAATAATAGTGTAATTTCGAACAGGATGTTCTGTTTGTCCAACTAATGGATCATGGGTAAACCTTCTTTCTAGCATTTACACAACTACATCTCAAGATGCATTGTGTGTGAAAGAGATGACGACTTTTATTGGGGCATTTCTAAAACATATGCTAGACTCTGTCATTTGTTCTGTGAAAAGCTGTGTTTAAAACATTTCTCCATTAGGCCCGTCATCTTTAATACCTTCTCACTTTTGAAAGTTTCAAAGTGTGCTTTTTATGTTGTGGGAAAGAAAATCAATTCATCTCGAAAAACATGAAGTAGTTTGTTTCCAGGAAAATATCTATTGACTCATCAAGTCGAGTTATTTTGTGTGTCATACAGTATCACTCCAGACACAGGGTCTTGTTTTGCTTTCCATTTATTCAAGTACTTCTTAGATACCAAAAAAAAAAAAAAAAAACCTACCAGCCTAACTAAATATAAATAAGAATGAATACACAGATTAGATATTAGATATTGCTCTGTGTGTGTTCACTGCTGGGTGTAAGCCATTGGATGGGTTAAATGCAGAACACACATTCTGAATATGGGTCTCCATATTTGGCCACATGCCACTTTACTTTCCCTTTCGCATACTGTTCACTATATCAATTAAATATAAATGAACCTTTGTCAACATGATTGGTTGATTAGCATTAATGACAGCAGCAGATATTGATAGTGTATGTGGTACCTTTTCAAAAAGGCACAACTTTGTACCTAAAGAGTTCATGTTGATACCTGAAAGGTACACATTTGTACCTAAATTGTACATCTTAGTACCTAAAAGGTACTTTTTTTCAGTATATCAGTATACCATAATTTTTGTCAGGCAAATAAACAGATGTCCTAAAATAATGTCACACTGAAAATTTGTAGTGTCAAAACAACAGTTGCTTAATTTTTTTTTTTTTGAGACTAAATGCTGTCCACAACTTACATGAGACTTTTCCACTTTTCCAGACAGTGACTCGGACAGAACGAGGAGCCTTTGAAAGAGGACATGAGCCTGTTCAGACAAGTTTAAAAATAAACCTGATGGAAGTAGGACCAGTGCCATTCTGTAGGTCCACATCCTGTCTGTCTCCTGCCCTGCAGAGTAATCGGAGAGGTGGCACAGCACTCTCACTCTGTCTTTTTTCCTTCAGTTTCCCTGGGGAAATCAGAGTCGCCCTGCCTGGTGTCCCGTCCTCACAGCTGGCTGTGACAAGACCTCGTACCCAACCATGAAGCACGAAGAGACTTGGGAAGAGACAGCTGACTTCCATTGCAGTACACCAACTAAAAAAAACCGAGCACCATCCACCCGAGCTGATCCGAGCCATTAGTCAATCTGTAGATGTGCACTGAGCTCTGAACCCATCAGACTCCAACTGCTGCATCTTCAGTGGCTCTCAACAGCTGTTTGGGATAAAGGTAGTTCATCCAAAAAAAAAAAAAAAAAAAAAAAAATCAGTCATCATTTACTCATGTTGTTTCAAACACACATGATGTTATTTGTTTTTTTCCCCTGAAACAGAAAAGACAAAATTCTTATGTATCTTCATATACATGGTCAAATGTTTGCAGTTTTTTTTTAAAATTACTTTTATTAATTACACTAAATTTGATCAAAAGTGACAGTAAAGACAATTAACTTATAGTTGTAGCAGAAACATAAAGCAGCACCTGAGCCAACTGGAAATGTTCTCACACCGTTTTTTAATTTTTTAATTTTTTATTTTTTTAACAATCTTAGGATAAATCATTCTTACAGTAATGTTTATGAAGTGTTCTTATAACATATTTATGTTTGATATATGTTCTTATAATACTGAGAGAACTTTAAATAACATTCTAATCAAAACAAGAAAACATCTTAGAATATGAAAAGCAGGCATTCAAATAACGTCATATTTTAGTGAAAACAAAGTATAGAAAATAGAAAACTGTAAGAAATGTTTTTGTAACCTTTAATTAATGTTAAAATCACGGCAAGAAATCTGGACATTATTACATTCTTAAAAATAAACGTTTAAATAAGTTATATTGGGTGAGAATAAACTTAATAGAAAACTGTAAGAAATGTTTTTGTAACCTTTTTTTATCAAACTTTTGTATGTTAATCTTTTCTTCAGTATAAAGTAATGTTCCAAAAAAAAAAAAAATAATAATAATAATAATTCAGTTAATATAAATTCATATGCACTATATTCCAAGCATTGTAAAATTATTTTGGTGAGAAACAGACCCAAATGTAAGTTTACGGAGATACTGTGATGCATAAGGATTGACATGACTGGAAGACTGGGAATACGGTGCATATAAGCCATATGAACTATTTTTATAAAACTGTTTTTGTTACAGAGCATTATGTGCTAGATATTGAAAATCTGTCATTTTGTGTTCCACAGAAGAACGTCAGTCACAGGTTTGGAACAACATGGTCAATCAACTGTTCCCAGGTTACATTCCCCTAATTATCCTGGAAATGCATTTACCCCTTTATTTTTCTGGAATATATGCACATTGGCAACTTACATCACACACCTGTAATCCAGAACATCTCAGTTTTTCACTGCCAAAGCAGCACTTGCCCCATCTGCCTGGAACATACGTGGTCCTGATGCAAACCTCTGGCAGGAGGAACCTCTTTAAGAAATATCCAGGGGTTGTTGAGCCATCTTACCTCCAGCGTCCTTGAATTATTCTTAGAAAATGTCCTTGTGACTTTGACATGTTCATAATAATATTACGTTCGCCATGCATCCCTAGAGGAAACGTGTCACATGTGTATATGTGTATCAGATTAGATGAATAGCATCAGTATGGACTATCTGTTCCCTATAGAAACATTTCAGATTTATAAGTGCGACTAGAGAAACCGACAATGTTTGACACCATGTAAAAGAGAATCAACTTCAACATCTAATTTATCTCACAGAGAGAGCCTGGAAACAAGTTAGCCTGCAAATTATATCTGCTGCATTCATATTGCGTAATATCTTGTAATATGCATAATATAGACTCAAATAGCTTTCGCCTCACAATTACATGATAGGACATGTCTGCCACAAGCGTGTAGCAGAAAGTCTCTCGTCTTCATTTATATCATTTGAGCTTTCCAATTGAAGTTTTTTCGTATAATTACCTTGACTGATTGTAAAAACGGGAATGTTCCAAGGCTCTGAATGAAACTATTTCTTATTGCGTTTATAGCAAAAGTAGTCAATGTATCTGAAAAGCAAGTAAAGCATTTGTGAAAAAGCTGTGCCCATTAAATTTTATAACTCAAAGGAAAACAGCTGAGGCTTAATTTGGATGTGATGAGAACAGCAGGATAAAGAATGTTTTGATTCTACTTCAACAAGTTAAGGGAATAGTTCTCCCAAAGAAGGAAAAAAATGGTCATTATTTACTTAACTCATGCCGTTTCTTAACCTGCCTGTTAAACACAAATGAATAAATAACGAACCATAATCACTGAGGTTTTTTCCTGTACAAGGAAATCTGATGAGTTCCATAAATATATCATGAGTAAACCAGGGTCATTGCTACTTAGAACTAAAATAAAATAATAAAAATAAAATCATAATTTGAAATTAAATAAACATAAAACAAAATCATTTTTTAATACTTTTATTTCTTACTTATTTCATCTCAGCTAGTTGAAAAGATATCATTTTTCATTTTTCTTTTATCGTTAACGTTAAGTACTAAAATAAATAATATTAAAATTAAAATGAATAAGAACTAGACAGATATATATATGATAGCATCTCAATGATGCTAAAGTAACACTGTAGTCAACTATAACTGACTATTTGAACTTTTGTTGGAACATTTATTGAAAGATTCTGGAAAGTAGTTCAAAGGGATCAAATATGCCTGAGTTTTCTGTCTGCTAATAATTTGCATCAAACATCGCTTTTTAATGCCGTTACAAGAACATTTTACAGACAAACTCCCTTCTAAACAGGTGCACCAGGTTGGAATGAAAGAAAGGCCTAATTTTGTAAAACTGCAATGTGGTTTCAGAGACATCCGGGACAAAACAGATTTGACTATTGTATCAGCTTCATTTGGCTTGTGATCATCTCCACTGATACCACAGCATCACAGACAGTGTTGGACAGAGTTTAAATCGGTAGCTTTCATAGAGAATAATTACTCTTGCTTTATGCTTTGCACGGAGCTGTGGGTCTTAATCAAGAAATGATAAACATGAATCACACCAATTATTTACGGCAATATCTTTGATATCAATCAGCATTTTTATGCGGAGATGAAAGCACCATAAGATAATAAAATCATGATCAGTAAAAGAAAAAAAAAAAAAAAACACCCACTGAGTGTTTGAATCTAGTTGTGTGTGAGCAATGCAAACTGGTGTGAAAATCCTGCTGAATAAATTCACAAAGGAGAAAGCCTTGTTTTTTCCCAAGCTTCATGTCATGTGAGAACAGAGAAAACTGAACAGATCAACTTTGATCTTGTCCTATCTATGGCTAACGCATAAAACAATATATAAACAGTATATCATCTTTTTTGGACCAAATATATATTTTGTGAAATTGAATATATCTATATATTAGTTCAATCTTTGTATACCAAAATAGATTTAAAAATGTATTTCGGAGCAAGAAAATATATTTACAATCTTTTTGCCTACATTTAAGCTAGAGATCAAAACTAGATTTTTAATTATTTAATAATGCGTATTATTAATGCAAACAAGTAAATGGAAAAATAATAATAATTTGTGTGGCCATTCTTTGTATATTTTGAAATATATCTAAAATATGTTTGAAAATGCCATATGAATTGTCTTTTTTTATACAAAAGTAAAAACTATGTATGATATATTATTATTATTATATTTTATATAAAAATATATTCTATTTTTATATCTTGTAGGTAGAAGATGTATTTGTGTGTCTCGGTTACCATAAACAGCTATATTTAGTAGAAAAAATAATTATTTTGTAAAAAAAAAAATTGTATGGCAGCTTTTAGCAACTGCATGGAAGTTTCTTACCTTGAAATTTAGTGTTAATGTTAAAAATGTGTATTTGGATAATAGAAGTTGAAAGGAAGAACAAGTACACAAAATGGGGAAAACATCTTGAAAATATATATTTTGGGATTTTTTAGGAAGTTATCAGGATGGAAGTTATCGAATTAAATATTCCACAATACATTAAATGTATGAAAATTATTCAAAATATAATTACTGAAATTATGTGCATAATCTAAAATGAATATTTAGGAGGCAGTTTGTGATGTCATAAACAAACATAAACATAGGGCCACCCGTGAGACGCTGTGAGCTGGAAGAGGAAAGAAACTCAGTTTGGCACCATTGTAATAATGTACGTGTTTATCCAAACGGCTGGGAAAGACGCCGATGAAGCAATTTCTGCTGCAGCAGGAACTTTTGTCTGCTTTCTCTTCAAAACTAGGTCCCGGGGATGAAGCAGAAGCAAATTGAAATTTAATAGTCAACAGGGACGAGGCGCTTGCTGCATGTACAGTACAAAAGATATTTGTTAGTGTGCTGCTGTAAAGGCATTAAACATCTTTACATCATGGGCTCTATTCTCTCCCATTCTCTTTGCTCATGGCCGCTTTGCACCATTGACGACTGAGGAATAAAACTTAATGGGCGAAGAATTTGAGAATTTAAAGTCTCAGGATGAGAGCCCAAATGTCAAATTGAGCGAGTACAAGCGTCTGTGATTGAAGGTGATCAATCTGACAGTACAAAGAAAAGGTTTCGATGGATGCACATGCTATAATGAACTGTAATAGATGAAATGTCATATTGAACATGATGAATACATTACCATTCATCACCGACTCTTAATTTTAGCTACTGCAGCGTAGTTCTGCTTCCTTAACGTCATGGATTGGTGCAGTTTTAGGTTGCTTTATTAATTTGCTAGTTGTATTTTTCTTCCTTTTCTCAATGGAACGAGTGAATGAATAAAAATATCTAAAATGCACTGGATGAAATCTAAGTCTTTTACTTTGTGTCTACAATAGCATGTTATGCATGGTACTATAGGTCAATAGAAAATAAGAGAGAGTCAGACATATTAAAAAACAAATTTACGCTTTATAACTGTTCAATAGACAAAATGAAATGTTTTGACCTCATTGCTAAGATACAGGGAAACACAGTCAAATGCTTAAAATAATCATCACAATCTTGGCATCAGAACAGAAACAGATCATTCTGCTCCCCAGAGGCAAGTATTGCATTGAAGGGGCTGGGAGAACATAAAACATAAAAAGTATATACTGCTTATCATCTTTTTTCCTCCCAAATAAATACTGGTATAAAAACATTTGGTTGGAAAATCACTGTAATCATTATTGGACGACAGGTGTTTGACGCACCGTCCCACCTGACAGATGCATCGAACATATGTTGCAATCATGAAAAATCACAAAGGAAATACATTTTTGTTTTTTAAAACCAGAGTTCTTTTCAAATAACAGGCTAATATTCTAACACAGCCGTCTTCTCTTTCTTTTTCCATTCACACTTTCATGCATCCACACTAACACACTCACACCCAATGCATGTACGCTTCCTCCTGGATTAAAGATAAGGCTCCTCTTCTAAGTAACAAGATTGTGTTTCTGTAGAAGCAAAGACATCCTTGTTTTAATTTACATAATATGTACAAGACAGGTAGTCCAGTCTGGGAAGTGTTTCTCTCACTTAATAGCATCTCTAAGTCACTCCCACTGTCTTTATTTGTACAGTTCCAGCTGGAATGTGAGTTGTGGCAAAACAGAAAAGTAATCCATTTCCATGTCATTTAATGGAGCAACCGGGAACCCCTGAAATACGGCACGATGCCCAACAAATGATGTTACCAGAACAGAGGTGCAAGATGATAATGGTAGAGTTTATGGTACTAACGTAGTACACCACAACATACGTCCACTTCGGGTGACCATATGTCCTCTTTTTCCTGGATGGGATTTTTAAATTGCCTAAAATATGCAGGTTTTGGCTTTGTTTACCAATTGACGTGCTCTCTACAGTCTTCATATGCTATATGGACGCGTATTTGCATTGCTTTGACTGTTACCTGTAGATCCCGCCTCTCGGGAGCCACGATTGGTCGATGACGTACAATGCCTGCACACTATTGGTCAAACTACTTTTCCGTCTATACATTCAGCAAGCATGAAAACAAAAGCAAAACAAAACCATTTTAGGCAACTTAGAAATAAAAAAAGAGGAAGTATAGTGACCCTAATATAGGATACAGCCAATAGGCTTCAAGAACAAATGTGGGTCATTCCTGCTATGCTGGACATTTTCATGTCCTCTAAAAATTGTAATTGCATCTTCGCTTTCTGTTCTGTTAGTTATTTGTAAAATGCTTGACACCATCCTCCAGGAAGTGACATCATTTTGGAGGGAAAACAACATTCTCTTTGACTGAATCACAAAAAACAGTTCAGTGTAAATTTCTGATCTCGGTGTTAACATCGGAAACCTGATAGGAAACCCAATATGAAAACCATGGTCTGTGTAAAACAGCACTGATAAATGATCTCACAGCTGTCAACGATTTTCCGAGTAAAACCGGCATGGCATGATGGGTTCTTTCATCGTAACACCGAACGATCAAGAACCGCTTTAAAGATTCACAATAGAGAAGCTGTCAAGTGAGGGTCATATTATCATTTACAATTCAAATGCGCCAGCTCACCTTGAGGAATTAAATTTGTGCAATTTTATATAAAGCAATTATCGCTGACTTCACGGGGCTGGAGTCCTTCAGAAATGCCTTATTAGAAAGAGATTTTAATGCTCAGAAATTCCGATGGTTTCTCGAATCCATTTAAGGGATGCTGTTTTTCGTTTAATTACTTCTGGTTATGGGACAACACCGATCCTTATGAGCATGCGTGCTGTTGAGTCACTAAAACTTTATCTTTAAACTTTAACTGTTTCTTTCATTTGAGACATTAGAATTTAAAGGGTTGAGATCACAAAAAGCCTGAAATATCAGATTTTTCTTTTTTTTTGCCTGACAATAACATCATGTTTGATTATTCCAAATACATTGACCGTACACTACAATGATGATTCTTGAAAATGACAAACCCACGAGTCTTTTAACCCAGTTCATGACAAAGACAGAGTCCTCTCCTGAGAGATTGTAGTCCATCACGCTCCCATATATCTGTGATTCGGTCTGGCCATGAGTTCATGTTGGGGGTAGAGCGTACGGCCCCCGGGAACGTTTGCTGAGGAGAGCAGTCCATCTCCGGCTCACTGCGGTAGGGTGCGGATGTCTGACAAAGGGGCTGCAGGCACGGAAGGAAGGAGGCCAGCGGATGGGACGACGCAGCGTTCTCGTGCCCCCAGCCCCTCCAGGGCTTGGGATGGGGGCTCAAAGCCCCTGTTCATGTGCATAGGCTGGTGAGCCTGGCAGTAGTCCACGATGGGCTGCTCGTACCTGTAGAATGCCAATGTGCCCATCTGTTGAGGGGCCTGAGAGAGAGAAAACACAGAGAGGAAGATGGTTAGCATTAATGCTGGATTTCAGAGAGAGATTTGCTGTAGGATCAAGGATGACAGCTGTGTCTTGTCTTCAGTGTTGGAGGTTTTTAATGAATAATTTCATCAGTCATTCCAATGCAATCATTTATATATATATATTATTATAACTAATACTAATAGTAATACCAATCATACATTAAGTTTAGATATATTTACGGTAGGAAATTAACAAAATATCTTCATGGAACATGATCTTTCTTAATAACCTAAAGATTTTTGGCATAAAAGAAAAATCTATAATTTTGCCCCATAAAATGTTTTTTTGTCTATTGCTAAAAATACACCCCAGAGACTTAAGACTGGTTTTGTGCAGCAGTGCTATATATATATATATATATATATATATATATATATATATATATATATATATATATATATATATATATATATATATATATATATAAAACTAGAATACTACAATTATATTAATTATTATTATTATTTTTATTATTAAATATGTAACTACTACTACTACTACTTATAATATTGTTATTATAAAGGACAAGACTAATACATACATCAAAATCTCTCTCTCTCTCACACACACACACAGAGATGACTATTAAGTAGATATATATAATAATACAGAAATATGTAAACCAATAATAAATGTCATCGATATTGAAAAATATTCAAAAAGTTTAAATCACACAAACACACACACACACACACACACACACACACACACACACACACACACACACACATACAATTACAATTACTGGTGGTACATTGGATGTTATTATATACATTCTGGCTTTTTGGCAGTGTATTCATGTCATAATCATGTCTTGAAAGATTGCAAATCATCAGGAAAAAATGGATACAGATCTGAGCCTTAGTGTGAACCCTTAAAAAGTGTCAGTGTCCAAACGAGTGCAGTGCACACGGATAAAACCATTCTAAAGTGTGTGAAATGTATTTTCAGTGGACTGCAAATGAGTTCCCCTCTCTCATAAGAGCTCTGCAATCAACCCCATAAATACATTCTCCATTTGTAGCAAGAGGCCAATCAAAAGTTTAACACACAGCAAATGGAATGAGATTGGTAAACTGGCCACCCGCTCGCTCTCCTGAACGGTGCCAATACAACTAGCATTCACAAATCAGAGGAAACACATCTGCCAGGTGGAGGATGGTAGGGAATGCTAATAATATTAAACATGGCATCCAGATCAGAAGATCAGACTGAAAGGGTGTTACGGTTTCAGCAATTAACATCACATCCACATTTAGATTTTTTCCCTTCAACAACCTTCACAAAAGAAACCCTTCCTCCTTTGAGTCTAATTTGGTTGTAATTAGTACCTTCAGAATGCAGAATGTGATAACATCATTTAGAGTTCATCATTAGAGTAGCCAGGGCTGACGAATGAGCCATTTTACCACTTACAGAGAGCTGTGTCAGTTTAATCAGGAGGGGATCGGGGATGATGGTGTTTAAAGCGGAGCTGAAGTCCACAAACAGGATCCTTACATTAGACCATTTGTGAAGTGTACTGCGAATTATATAAAAGTTACTGCTGAGGATTTGGCAGACCCTTCCCATTCTTCCCTAAGTATCTGTGTGTGTGTGTGTGTGTTGTTGCTGGGAAATCAAGGATAGTGAGCCAAACTGCAGTACGTTTGACATTTAAAGCACAGAAAGCATGACACAAACAGGGTTTAGCACACACACGGACATACATGTGTGAAGCTCACATCTTCATAAGCAACATCTACACATGACAGCGGTTGTAGAGCTGATTTATATGCAGTCCCGGGCTCTAGAGAGGAAGAGCTTACATACTACTGCTTTTATTCTCTTTAATAGAGGGCTTGACTCCATTAAGTGGAGAGCACTTATTGCATTACAGCCATTTTGCTGATACTGTGCGTCTGGCTTCCACCATCCCAACCTCTGCCTCACTGCTTCTTTGAATTGTATATAATTATGTGCTAATTAAGTAATATCAGCTCCTGACTGTTTTAAAGGAAGCACACCCAGCAATAATTCGTGAGATTAGCAGGTACGTTTGAGAAACAACCAACTGCACATGATGCTGTCAGCTTTGCAATATATTCAAATAGACAACCGTAAATTGTAATAATATTCAACAATTTTGCCAAAGGCAATGTTTCTGATTTTCATTTAGCTTACGTTAAAATAGTAAAAAAAAAAAAAAAAACTTAAAAGAGTTAAAAAGAATCAAATTAACTAAAACTGAAAACTAAAACTTAATAAAAACTATATAGAAATATTGCTAAATAAATATAAGAATAATAAAAATGACAGTCACAACAAATTTACTAAAACTGTAAATAAATTGACTGATAAAAAACATGAACAATATTATTATTTACTACATTTATTACTTTTAATTTAGAAAATTTTAATTATTATTATTTTTATTAATAGTAGATGTTATAGTTAAATACAATAAAATACTATAATATTAACATAACAAAATGATGCCATAAGCATGCCTTTCTTCAGACAGCATTATATATATATATAGTGATAGTGAAGTGACATTCAGCCAAGTATGGTGACCCATACTCAGAATTTGTGCTCTGCATTTAACCCATCCGAAATGCACACACAGTGAGCAGTGAACACACACACACACACACACACACACACACACACCCGGAGCAGTGGGCAGCCATTTATGCTGCGGCGCTCGGGGAGCAGTTGGGGGTTCGATGCCTTGCTCAAGGGCACCTAAGTCATGGTATTGAGGGTGGAGAGAGAACTGTACATGCACTCCCCCCAACCACAATTCCGTCCGGCCCGAGACTAGAACTCACAACCCTTCGATTGGGAGTCCGACCCTGTAACCATTAGGCCACGACTTCCCCCATATTTATATGATATTATAACATATAAAAAATAAATAAATAAACAATAAAATTGCTACTACAACTAATACTATCTAAAATAAAATCTATTAAAATATTACAAAAATAAAAAATATACAAAAACTATAACAGTATATCATTGGTACTAAAATAAATTATATACAGTATATTACTATATGTATATTAAAAAAATAATTAAAAAAATAAGCATCATCACAAATGAACTCATTTCTGAAAGAAAACGTAATGATAAATGCTACAAGCAATGCACTGATTGGTATGGCATATCTAATGATGCACAAGCTAATGTAAACAGGGACTGATCTAATGCTTTTGTCAATTACACTTTGAAATGTCTTCAATGACATCACAGGAACAGGTTCCTCTGAGCAATTAAGAAAGACAGAGGAGCGCCTTTCCAGAGCTAGGAGAACTGAAACACAATCTGCTGCGATTGATTAGCAGCACCTCGGCCATCTGTGAACTCTCTAAAGCGATTGCGTTAAACCCGTGGATGCAAACACCATGCAAACACTGCAGAGTGAAAAAGCATCGGCCAGAGACATGCTGCATGTTCCATCAGCCCGCAATTGGATTGTGCTGCATTACCCAACAGAAGACAGATCGATTTACGATGAACACTTGTCAGATTAAATATGGCCCTGCCTCCCAGTTTCAATGATGGTGACTGAGATATGTTCATGAAATTGACTTTAGGAAGTGGGCAGAAGAGTGTGTGTCTGTAATAGCACTCCATTTGTGCGTTTACTTCCATTTCCCATCCTGATTCATTCAGCATACGGCATTTGTAGAGTGGCCCCAAAAAGTGTTTAAACACTTAAAACTGAATACAGTGCATTAGTGTGAGGAAAGACAGACATTGTCTGTGTGTTTTCAGGTCATTTTTAATAAATCATATTTACATAAAATATTAAAAGGGGGCATGAAGTGTCCACAATGGAAGCACATGTGGAGTTAAAAGCATACTTACCAAGACTTCACATAAAATGATAAATCAATAGATCTATTTTTCAAAATGAGGGCAAGGTGTATTTTTTAAAGCCTCTTCACTAACTTCACTTCTCCTTATGTTTGCTCATTGTCTTTGAATCAGCTGCTGTTTGGTGATTTTTGATGGATGTATGAAGTCAGAGGAAGCACAGGTGCACACAATTAAATTAACTAACAACGAACATAGTCACTCAATGCTTTTTGTTTGAAAACCTGATCTATTGTTTTGACATTTCCAACCTAAAAAAACAAACAAACATCAACAACAACCTTGCAAACACCTGGATGGTTGTGGGCAGGTGCGTAGGCCACAGTGAAGAAAAAAAAAATATCTATCTATATATATATATATGATATTTAATAAATGCATTATTTAAGATTTAATGATTAATAAATATGAAGATATTAAGTAATATATATATATATATATACATTTATTAACTTGAAAATGTGCTTGTGCTACTGAAATGTTTTGTCTATTGTTATTAATTTATTTAAATTTTATTTAAACAATGTTTGTGTCTAATTCAATGATATTCATACAGTTTTAAGTGTAACTTACGTGTTCAAATACCTTTCAGGGCCACTGCAACCTCTAAATGAAGAAAACGATTATGCAAATCTGCCAAGTAGGGGGTCCCACATTAAGGGCCTGTAGAACGACTTCAAGGCTCAGTTTGCTTAATTACTTGGATGGAAATAAATAAGTGAAAATGTTGTCTTAGAAGCATTTAAATGAGCGTATGGCACTATTGTATTGAACAAATTGCCACTTTTCGCATGTTTACAACTGTGTTGAGAGAGGACCCCTCTAGACTTCAAGCAGCATTTCAAACACGTAATCTCTTGCTAATTTCCTTGTTTTGCAAGTCCTTTTATGTGCCTCAATTATGACCGTATTCTGGCAATTTAACAAAAGTGTCTTTTTGTATGTTCTCCAAGGCTTTCACGTGTGTTTTGAATGCTACCGCGTTTGCATGCATCTAATCGCATCTCATTGTTTCCATAGGTTCAGATTAATAAAATCCACAAGGTCAGATTCATCTCCGTGCAGTGGAGTCACATTCTTCTGGGAACGAGGACTTCGAGTTAGAGATCGACCTTTGCTAGATATAAAATCCATTCGTACAGCCTTGTCAATCCTGTTTCTCTGTTTGATGGACTGCTTGAGCGAGTCATTTAGTATCCAGTTTAGCAATTAATTATCTATAAATGTAAATGGGATTAAAGTTTTACCATTCCCCTTTCTTTCTAAACCAACATACAAGTGCAATGGGAACAATGGTTATCAGAAAAAAAATGTGTATACCGTACATAAAACAGCATTTCTGATCACATTCCCACTGAAGTGTTTGACTAGGGTGTTGTTTCCTTCACAAACACCCCTTCTGCTCCCTTTCCTTCTGAAAACAGGATTAAATATGCTTAGGAGTGATGAATATTTTAAAAATAAAAGGCTTTTTGGCTTCGCCGACCCATTGTCCATCCCTTTTTAATCACATATATTGGGAGCTTTTACTTTTTGCTGCTGCGGTCAGAGCTTTTAAAGATGTGACTCATAGCGGTTTGCGTCTGGGCTCCTGCCAGCGCTCTGTGTTAAGAGCTAAGTGCAGCTGATGCACAGGATCACGAGCCTTAGAAACTCCTCGTCTTCACAATACACAGCTCTGGAGTGCATATCCACTGTGCTTTCTATTGCGTTTCTATTGAAGAACTGAACGCACAACAAATATAGGTTATGTCTGGATGGAATCCTACTGCTTACTACTAGGAGTGATATGACTGCAGTCTTATATTGATATCATTGCTGGAAAAAAGCTTTTAGACTAAAGCTACAGTATATATGATATGTTATTGTTCATGAAAACTGAAACTAAAATCATTAAAAAAAACATTTTCATTACTTGAAATAAATAAAAACATTAACTAAAATAAAGTCAAAAATATTATTATAACAATAAAAAATTGTAGAGACATTAAAAAACAAAAACTAATAAAAATGGAAAAAAAGACTACAACTTTAAAAACAACAATTATATATATATATATATATATATATATATATATATAGACTGGATGTTACATGTGACACTGAAGGCTGGAGTAATGATGCTGAAAATTCAGCTTTGCATCACAGGAATAAATGTCTGTACTATATAAATATATATATATATATATATATATATATATATATATATATATATATGTGTGTGTGTGTGTGTGTGTGTGTGTGTGTGTGTGTATAAAATCAGCATCATTACATTATTAGAAATTTAATTATTTACTTTTTTATTTAGTCATGTAGTGGTCTTTATTTTCGAATAATCCAGTGATGATGGGTGAATCAATTAATGTTTTCATTCAACTGATTTTTTCAAAGACACTGCTTCATTCAGCTGAATTCATACTAAGATGCTACTCTTTCTATTTGACCATATTTGTATATGTCAGAAACATATGTAGTTCTGAATTCAATCAGTCGATTTGATCAAAGACACTGATCCATTCAGGAACGAATAAGTGACTGTCTTTTTGAGTGACTTATAAAGTCACAAATTGCTTTAATATATCATAAATAATATCTGATTTTGCTTTTTGTTTAAATGTTATCAAAATGGAGTTATCATGTATACACAGTTTGAATATATTTTCAGTTTTCTTTTTTTTTTGAGAGCCTGATTGATTCAACATGATGCATTCCTTTTTTTTATTTTTTATAAACCCTAAAAATGATGGTTCCTTTTCAATATGGAATTTAGCCATCAAACAATCTCAAACACTCAGTATTTGAACGTTTTATAAATGGAAATAGATGTGACTCATCTATTTAAAGTCATGTCTATAAACTGATTCTGCATAAGGGTGATTCCCTCTTCATTTGATGCCTCCGTGAAACCACATAACCAGCTGAATATTGCTTACATTGCTTTGGTAAACTCTTTTAAGTTGGAAAAAACGAATAGTGGGTGAGAATTATGTCTGAGAATCTGGCATTTCCAATATCTGAACCTTTGCTGTCGTATGAAGCCGCACACACAGTGACTCAAAAAGGCACTTTCGTGATCATTAAGAAAATGATTGCCAATAGTGAGGCATTTGCTGGATGGTTTTACTGGGTTTTCTTGGAAAATGTCTCGTGAAAAATGAATTGATTAACTCAAAGATTTTCAGTAATTACTTCCTCTCTTCAACGCTGCCCTTATCAGGCTGTTGCATTTAAGTTTTCAGCATTGCAAGTGATAAATGTTGGAAGAGCTACTTCAGCTGCATGCATCTATTCAAATATCATTGGCTGCTCTCTAATTACACAGCCATGCATAAAAAAGAAATAAAAAACCTTTATAAGAATGAAGATTTCTTTTTTAAATTGTACTATATCAGCTTTATGAAATGCATGTATTTAAATAACAAAAGCTATTAAATGTAAAAAAAACAATGAAACAAATCATGAGAAAAAAGGCTTTACTAATGACAAAAATAGTATTTAAAATGTATTAAATTTACAGTCTGCAAAGGAAATCAGGATTTGGTATAAAATAATGTCATCAGAATCACTAATACTGGTAAAAAAAAAAATCAGCTGATAATTAAACAAATAGTTGTAGTCTTACTCAGGGGAAGATGTGAATCATGTCTTTGTTGCAGTTTTTTGCTGATTCAGGGATAATACATGACGTCTTTACCATGCAAATGATTGTCAAAAGCAAAAATGCTAAAAATGCATCATATTTCATAAGAAAGTGTGACATGCCTGATCTAAAGAGTCACTATTTTTGGAATCAGCAGAACAAAATGACTAAGAAACAAGTAAGATGTTATTATGCTTTGTGTCAGAAACAAAGCTGTCACTCGAGCAGTTCCTTTTCAAAAGGTACACTTCTGTTCATTATTCACCTCTAAAAATAGCATATTAGTAGCTTAAAGGTTCATATTAACAGTGCTGGGTAGTAAATTAAATCTGGATTATGCAATCATGCAAAGTACTTGCTATTAGATTACATTTCATTTTAAAATGCTCATAATCAGATTACCTTTTATGCAAGTTACTAAATAGGTGTGAAAAACTATCTTCCTCATACTTCAACTGATTATTATTTTGGAAGTCTGGAAAAAAATATGCAAGCCTGGAAGACTTTGGCCATGTAATGTCATGTTTTCATGTTTATTAATGTTTGTTCATATAATTTAGGGATTGCCAAGCTTTTTTTTATACCAAAATTATGTACTTAAGTCCCCATGATATTTCATTAATTCAACAATAATGTTTTTTTTCTTCTTTTTTTCTTTTTTATCAATATGGCAGACAATAATCACATTCAAGTCTATGTGAGTTAGATCAAAAGTAATCTCAAAGTAATCTCAAATTTAAAAAAAAGTAGTCAAGTAATCAATTAATTTGTAAGTAATCTACCCAACATTCCATATTAATAACTGTGCTGTACATAATATTACCTAAATAGTACTACTGTACCTTTGGAAAGTGTCCTACCCCAACCCAGTTGACAGATTTTGTACCTTATTGTCTGAGAGCGTGCATGAGTGATCACTTAAATAAAAGAAAACACATCTCCAGAGCTGTGTCGATTACTAGGCCTTTTACTATCATGTAATCCAAACAAAAAGTAACTCTAATTTGACTATGAGCATTTTAAAATTAAATATACTCTAATTACAAGTATGTGATTTTTGTAATGTGATTACTTAACCCAGATTGCATGCATTCAGTTACTACCCAGCACTGCACACCTCCCTTAGCAAGCACTCATAAAAATAGCATTCAGCACACATACTGCAGAATAAGCAGTGTGCTATTTTTCCATTTCAAACATAGTCTGTGTATAGTCTCTGTCAAATATTTTCTACTTCTGAGCAGATGTCCGTGTTTGGGCTGATATTCCCTTTCAGATAACGCAAGCTTCACCCTGAAAGCACCTTCATTCATTGAGAGCGCTCATCTCCACAGTGTCAGACGGCCCTGTCTGAGTCATTAGTATGCCACGCTGCATGCTGGGACACATGATGGCCAGTGATTCTAATAGCAGGCCGTGCCGTGGTGGACAGGCACAGCGCGGCCACACGCTGAATTATCCCACTGACAAAGGGATGCTACTGCACACCGTTAATATGCCAGCGTGGCATCTGCGGGAGAAATGGAGCACGGCACGTGCAACCTGTCTCAGATTCGTTTCTGCCTTTTTAGCCCGTCCTTTATTACCAACGTCTTTTTCCTTCAGCATTTCTCTTAATCACTTAGGCGTATGTTCGCTGTCTCTCTTTCTATCCTCACCATGGGAAAAGCGTTCAGCTGTGGCCTGACCCTTGATGCAGCGCAGTGGGAAACGATCTGAATGAGCAGTTTGATAAGCAATCTAAAGCTAATAGCTCAGGAAATTGAATTAATTGTGTTGCACAATGACATTAAAGTGATGATCGCGACATTAAAGTGTGTTTTTCTTTTCTTCTTCTGTCACGCTGACACATCTCTCTCTTCTGCTCACCACGGCTGCATTTATTTGATCAAACTACAGTAAACAGAATATTACTACAGTGTAAAATAACCATTTCCATTTGAATATATTATAAAATCTCTTAATTATTGCAAAGTTTTGACCAGTTGCATTGAATAAGATTTATAATGCAGTCATCCTTTATTCACCATAATGTTTTTCCTTTCATGGAATACAAAAGGTGGATGTTGAGGAATTGTACTCAAATGCATACAATTTGCATAAAATTATAATGAATAAATATTCAAAAGCATCATAACAGCATATCAAAATAATTCATATTACGATGCGCACTATTTTAAGTCACCTGAATCTAAACGGAAACTTTGTGTGAGGAAATATTTTCACAGTGCTTTTGAATCCTCTTTAAAAAAAAAAAAAATCCTAAAAGAGGAAGATTTTCCTAACAATAGGTCAGGAAGAAAAAATCAAAAAGCATTCTGTTCTTGTCTGGAGCAAGATAGCATATGATATCACTATCTCTTGTGTGTGTTTTCTGCACACTGGAGAACAGATGGGCAAAAATGTGTGTTCAGATACATCAACCCTCCACTGGCCTCGAGCCGGATCTGATAGTGGGACTGTACTGTATGTACGGTAGCTCATATCTCCATATACCCACATCACTGCAGGTTTCTGGAGGGGAATATTTCACTCAAAACTGGAAAATCTGACATGATTTACTTAAACTGCAGTGTTCAAAATTAATTCAACATATTTCCAACAACAACATAAATTATTATGATCATAATTACCATTATTATTGGAAAAATATATATATTTTTTTGTTCCGTAATGTAGGCATCATTTACAATCATTTATTCATATGATTGTATGTATACATAACTAATTTTATGAAGTTAGTATTTAGTAATAATGATAATAATAATAATTATAAATATTTAAACGAGTGAATTCATATCATTTTTATAACATTTAATATTCTTATTAAATACACACACACACACACACACACACACACACACACACACACACACACACATATATATATATATATATATATATATATTTATTTATATATATATTATTATTATTACTATTGTCATTGTTATTGTTGTTATTATTATTTTTTTAATTAAAATAAAATATTAGTTTTTTTTTTTTTATATATAATCAAACAATTTAGAGTGAATTCACTGGACACTTTAGGATACAGAATTTTTTTTTTTTTTTTTTTTTTAGGAGTCAGATCAGGCATTTATGGTTCATTATTTACTCACCCTCATGTCTTTCACTTCACTTTTTTTTTCATGCAGCACAAAGAGAGATGTTAGGCAGAATGTCAACAGTGTATTTTTCTTACAACAAAGGTATAGAGTGGCCATTCTGTCAACAAAAAAAAAAAAAAAAAAACCTTGTACACTATATTTTTTTCTGAAGTCATATATTGGCTTTGTGTGAAGAAAACCTGACCTTCACTTTAGTTCTCCAGTCTTATGCACAGAAAAGACCAGTGGGAAAATACATTAAGATATAACAACAGAAGAAAGTCATATGGGATTGGAACATGATTTTTAGTTTCAAATGATGACAGAAAAGCATTGCTTTGAAACTCGCAGGCAGTGGCTGCATCAATGTTCCCACCGTGTTTAAATATTCAGGCGGTGAATGAGTAAGTCTGTGAAACAAAACAAAGAAGTGCCCACATTTGCCAAAGCCCCAGAGAGAGCATGTCATGTATACACACGGCATGCCAGCAGAATGAAAATGTGGGGTCTGTTTGCTTTATTCTTCACTGACAGTCTCCTGATTTTGCTTCTTATATTAATCAGACAGATGGTTCAATAATTTTAAGTGGCTTTTTGTTATTTCCTAAGCAGATGAAGAGAAATATATTCCAATATTTCAGAAATCTCAGAAGAATACACCAAGATAGCAAGAATAAGCTGTACCTGCAGATCTTGTTATACAGTTTATTAGCCAAGATGCAGGTGACAGCGTATGGAAAGATTTAGTTTTTTGTTGTTTTTCCCACTATGGTAGTTGATGAAAGCTGATTTATTTATTTTACTGATGCATTTGTTCTGAGATGATATGAAGGCAGAGGAAAAGTACATCAAATGAACATTTCATATGTATTGTTTGACTTTCATGTCCCTCAGTAAATTGATTCCAGACTCATATTTTCCGTTTTACTTGCTTGGGTTTGTCAATACCTCGTATTGTGCAAAGGCCAGTTAAAGTAGTTTTATTTTTTTTAAGTTACTGTCTATTTTTTGTCATCTAGTTCATATGACTAGAGACCATGATGGTCTAACTTTGATGAGTTTTCATCTAAAATGACTATTAAATCTGAAATTCTACTGCGTTGCTTTGATTTAAATAACCCTGTTTTGCAATACACCTCAACATTTATTTAGTGCTGTCTGCTACAGCAAGCACCACTCTTACTATTGGTCATATTAAACAATCCCCTAAAATGAAGTATTACACTTGCCATGTAACTATTATTAACATTTTGTGGCACTGAAATCAGGATGAATCAAAAATATGGGTTGTCTATATTGTAGATTGTATATGAAAAAGAAATGCAGAATTGAAAAAGTGCTAAACAAATAGCATTGTTGTCACATGATCCTATTATTTAATACATATATATAGTGCAGTGCAGTGTGTGCTCTGGCTGTGTACTGCACATGTTGGCAAATGCGGTATATCACTCAGGTATCTAAATTCCCAAACTATGTCCATTTCTAGAAGAACTAGTATATTAGTATGCAATTCAGATTAGAGTCACTATATGAGTTCAGTGCTGACCATAAAACACATGCAGCAATAGCTCCCTTGTTGCTAGGCAATAACATGAGATAATGAGAAGATAAATAACTTACACCTAAAATGTAAAGCAGGCTGCTGCTGGGGGGTCTCATTTATATGATGAATATGTATAGCGTGCCCTAAGGTTCACTGATTATTAGAGGAACAGCAATCGATTGTAAAGCACTGAATGATGAATATCTGTAAAGATCTGGAAGAGAATGCAAAAGAAATGACAATTTATCATTATATGAAATGCATGCATATGGTCTGTACCAATTTAATCAGATTTTATGGGTCATACATGGGTTTTTATAGTTTGGAATGAGACAAGATTCTGTATGCAAGTATTTAATAGGATTTATATAAAAATAAAACTTTATAAACTTTTTACATTTGTAAAAATTCATACATTTAAATACATTTAAATGTAAAAAAAAAGTTATACATTTAAATATTATTTGTTTGTAATTAAGTTAATTAATTGCATAATTAATATTTGTAATACATTTTTTAATTAATTAATTATATATATATATATATATATATATATATATATATATAGAGAGAGAGAGAGAGAGAGAGAGAGAAACGTTTTGCATTAATTCAGTTAATAGAGCCCTTACTCTCTCTCTCTCTCTCTCTCTCTCTCTCTCTCACACACACACACACACACACACACACACACACACTTTACAAACCAAAAATGTATTAATGATTTCTTATCACATTTGCAATTTCTTTGTATAATCATGTAACAACATCTGTTAACCCTGTCCTCCTTCATTTAACACCAGTCATTGAACTTCACAAGATAGTCGGGAGTTATCACACATAAAAACATCATTTGGCAGCTGACAGTTAACAAGTTTCTGACAAGCCTTCAACCTCTGGCAAAATCACATTTAACAACCGTTTCAATCTATTATTCAGCACAGACAGATACAGTCTCTTCCAATACCAAAAGCCCTTTAGTAAGCTTTTCCTCTTATTCGCCACAAGATTATAAGAAACATCGAAAATGTTTTTCCCATCTTTCTGCTTTTAGGTTGCATTGCATTGAAAGAACATCAGACTCTAAAAACTTGTACCAGATAATATCATCCGTTGTCTGTTAACTGCAATGAATATTGTGCAGTTTATGTGCTTGCTTCACCTTGTGGTGCAGTAAACCGGCCTTTAGGACATTCATGGAGGTAAACAGCTATGTCCTGCTAAACAACATGCACTGCATTATTGCTGACATGGCTGCTTTTTAATGCACAATTTGATTTGAAACGTCAAAGTGGTTTTAATCCATCAGATGGGCAGGTTTATCTCCCTGTAATGCCGTTCATCCCATTTACAGTTCGCCAGTGTCACCAGAGCACAGCCCTGCTTGACCGCATGCTGTTCCCACGACACACGCTGTCATCCTCATATTTCAGGATCCCTTCAAATTAAATAATCCATTTCAAAAATCCAAACGCTCATTCAGGCAGAATCTGTGCGGTGTTAGTGAATCCTGCATCCTTGCACATTTAAACTCAAACTGTAATTCTACCTCCTGCTTTCTACCTCAATCAAATTCATGAACTGAATTGTAATTTAAATGTCATTCTCAATTGAATTCCAAATGTTGCACAACCATTGCACAGACACACACTCACACACACACACACACTTCAGTGTTTACAGCATGCATGAGGACACACACCCTGCCATACAGCCCGATGCAAATGACACCGACAAACGCTGACTGGCAAGACGCAGCCATTTCATAAATCTACAGAGATGCCTCTTTAGCGAATGGTAATTAAAATAGCCTCAATCCACAAATCCCTGATAAATATTTCATTAAGCAGCTCTTGGTGGCTGTTATTGTTATGGTGCAACTATATTTCAAAGACTCTCTTGGTGAAATCATTCCTATCGTTGGGTGGGCTAGAGGGGAATTAACTTTTGGGTGAATCGAGGGTGGGCGGCTGTGATTTATTCAGTGCTGGAGAGGGGAACATTCAGTTCGACCTCTTACAAAATAATGAACGCGTACACAGACCCTAGAAATATATTACTGATGACCTATAACCAATGAACAGAGCACAGACCTTTATATATAAAAAGCACTTGTGAATTATTTATTAAACATCTTGCCTTCAGGTTTGCAGGGGCTGACTGATGCAAGAACTTTTTTATCTGCATAAAACATGACAGATATAATACAATTTGTCCATAGCATAACACTGCTCTACAGTAAAAGAGGTTCTTGTGTGCGTTTCTCATATTGTTCAGCTCTAAGAATGTACTTTTGAAATTCATAAAAGTTCCATTGCCCATTCATGACATTTTGCATTCACACTAATGTTTTATAGACTCTACACATATGCACTAAAACAAAGAGAGGGTTTGTGCTCTGGTCCTGACATTCAAAGCAATTCTGGTTAATGAAAGCCTCCACAACTTAAACAAAAATGATCAAATGTTCTCATTCATCAAGAATAAAATCTAGATTCTCTTCTCTAGATATGATCGGTGCTGGTTGATTGCTTACAGATTGTAGTCTGTTACTGATTACAAATTACATGATACGATTTTAAAACATGCTCAAACATTCTCATGCATCAAGAATATTTTTTAATAACTGTCTGGATGACACATTTGATCACTTTTAGATTATTTTTGACCTGACTCGTTTATCACTTAGACTTGAATGTGATTATTTCCTACCATACTGACAAAAAAACTAAAAGAAAGAAAATATATTTCTTTGTTATCAATATCATGAAATGCATTGAACATTATATTACAGCAGGGTTTCTCAAACTTTGGCTCGTAAAAAAACAAACAAAAAAACAACAACAAACAATAACAACAACAAAAAGCTACAAATTAATGAAATCATAAAATGGTAAAAATTTAATTTGTCAATGTGTGACCAATGTGACCGTGACTATGCAAATATGTTGTTAAATTATTGAAATCTCAGAGGCACATTAGTACCAAAAAAGCTTGGGAAATCCTACATTAATTTAATAAACATAGAAACATGACATTACATGGCCAAAGTCTTGCAGTTTTAAAAGATTTTTCTCCAATATTAATAATTAGTGAAGGTCACTGGATAAACAGTAATGAAGCCGTAATTTTTCACAGCTACTGTATTTAGTGAATAGTTATTAGTCTCATGTATATAAATGGTGGATTAACTTGAATTAACAAATTATAAATAATTTACTGGCATTGTGTTAGTAATTATGCAATCCATTAAAAAGGTAGCTGTTATCTGATTATAAGCATTTTAAAACTTGAAATGATCTAATTACAGATACTGCATTTTTGTAATCTGATTATTATGTAATCCAGATTACATGTACTCAGTTATAAGCCAGTACTCCTCGATATGACTAACTGAACATTGTTTTGGGTCTGTTTTATCGTCTGCCAGGTGAAAATCAAGTTAAGTTACTTAGAAAAGTAATAGCACACCTCTCTGCATGATTTTAGGTTTCATACAAGGTCACGGCAAAAATGGTGTGGGAAGACCCAGAAGAATATTTAGAATTTTTTTTTTTTTTGCATTTCACATTCACTTGGATTCTTTAATCCAAGAAGTCGTGGACACTTTATGGAATGTTTCAACTTGTTTTGGGAAACCACATCTGTAGGTAAACCTCTTCCTATTGCAGTCAAAAACTGAATGAAGATTTTGCAAACACTGTATGTCAACACAGAGAATCTAGTCAGATTATGATGGATGCAAACTTTGTGACAAACATAAAATTGTGACAAATTGTGGCAAACTTTGAGATAAAGTGTTTTTTCTGTGTGTTTTTTTTTTCTTTTCTGGTTCTGTTGCTTGCAAATAGGACATTAAAGAACCTGTGAAATTATTTTCTTTCATACAGATGTTCTTACAGCTAATCTCAATGTACTAAATCCACAAAACTTCACTTTTAATTCAATGGAATCTTTAAGATATTTAGATATGTAATCTGACTAAACTATAATTTACTATCCATACATATTTACTAAGCAATGGGCATGTTTCTTGCAAAACCGGTATGTATTTGCTCACCAATACAAATATAAAATCAGATTACAAAGCTGGGAAATCTTCCATTGGCTCAACTTTCTCTAATGTTTGCCCATTTCTACATGAAAAACTGATGTGAATGCATAAACATTAGGCTATGACTAACAGTTAAAAACATTACTGATATAACATTTTTATCCTTTCTGGACTGGTTGAGGATACAGAAGTGTTTACAGTGACACATGGCTGACAGTCAAACAAATGTTAACATTAATGCATTATTCAGTCACATTCCTATATCAAAATATGAGTCATTAAATGTCACAGAGATTGTGGATATCACTAAATAGCTGTTTGTGCTTTTATCTTCATTTATATGTATATATATATTGAAAAGTTGGTAACTAAAGAAGATATTTTAAAAGACGATATGTTGAAGAATGTTGGCAATCAAAAGAACATTTTGAGGAATGTTGGAAACAAAATACCTTTTAAAAGAAGATATTTTAAGGAATGTTGGTAACCAACAGTTATTTTGAAGAATGTTGGGAATCAAAGTTATTGTGAAAGAATGTTGGTCAATAAAGAATATATATTTTAAGATATTTTGAATAATGCTGTTAACCAAATAAGATATTTTGAAAATAAATATTCTGAACAATGTTGGTAAATTAAATGTTGCCAGTAGCCATTAACTTCCATAGCATGAAAAAAAAAAAAAAAAACAGTATGTAAGCCAGTGGCTATCGTCAACTGTTTGGTTTGTGTTTAGCGGAGGAAATAATCTAATGCAGGTTTCAAATGACATAAAGGTGAGTAAACCATGACATAATTTTTCCTTTTTGGGCAAACTATCCTTTTAGGATGGCTATTTCTTGACTGTTTAGTCTCTTTAAACTAATATCATTCTATTTATTTGGATGCTGTTGTGTTTTATTTCCTTCTAAACCTCCAGCACTAAAGCTTGACATCATCTCTGCATGTCAATTAATAATAACCAATGAATAACACTCAGCATTCAAGAAATCGGCGTAGCTGTCTGTCATGTATGTTTTATCTTTGAAGGGCCCTTGTGAAGCAAATCAATAAATCTCGAAACCAATTTTGCAGGGATAATAATGTTGTACTCGAGTGTGCCTTATTTTCCATAAACACACATTATTCTTTTAGAGTAACTATTTAATGGCAGGCTGTCTTCATGCATGTCCCGGAAAGTAGTTTCTTGAAGTTTCTGACATGATCAAAACAAGGTTCTTGGCACAAGAATAGAACACAAACCCCAGGCAAGCAGAAAACACATGCCAAGCTCTCGCCGTTCACATTTCCGTACAGACGGGACAACTGTGTGCTGTTACTCAAGAACGAGATGTCCTGGGTGAACCTGAGAGCTAACACCACATTACAAACTGCTAAAAAACAGCAACGAGAACCTTTAACTCTGCTTAAATGCTGTTAAAGTGTTGATGCATGTATGAAGGCAGCTGATTGCAACAACAACAAAAAAAATAGCATAAGGAGACTCAGCGGGATGCATCAGCGGATCTCGCCCCAGACTCAACAAGCATCTCAAGAGTAATGGAGATATCGCTCGGACACCATTATTTGCACTCAGACTCTCAGTGCTTATGTGGCCTCCAATGCTTTAAATAATAGAAATAACAGCATGCATGACATTTAAAATATATAAATATTAATAATCAATAGAATATTATTTTATTCTTAAAATATAACGATTCATAAAATTGAAAAAAAAAGTAATCTCCTCTGAATAAGGAGAGAAATATACACAAAAGTTTCACGCATACACGACAACGTTTTCAAAATGATTTGTGTTTACACATATCCACGAAAACAGGCACAAATGCTGTATCACGTATGGCAAGCCATAGTTGGCACTGTCACCTTCTTAGTAAACAGTAACTGTAGTGAAGTGACGACTATATGTTGTATATGATGTGTCTCCACTTTGCTTAAGAAGCGTTAGCAAACTCTTGAGTAGCAACAACAGTATATGTACTTAGCCATTGCTGTGTATGTTTGTTTGTGCTTGCCTAGTGGTTAGAGAGTTTGACTCCTAACTCTAGGGCTGTGGGTTTGAGTCTCGGGCCAGCAATACCATGACTTAGGTGCCCTTGAGCAAGGCACTGAACCCAAAACTGCTCCCCGGGCGCCGCAGCATAAATGGCTGCCCACTGGTCTGGGTGTGTATTCACGGTGTGTGTGTGTGTGTACTTTGGATGGGTTAAATGCAGAGCACGAATTCTGAGTATGGGTCACCACTTGGCAGTATGTCACGTCACTTTAAAATCGACACCTATTGTGCATGTCTACATACCTAACACATACTATGCACACGCATGACATCACTGTTTTCAAAGGTTCTTGTTTTGGGTGTTTACATGGAAACGATAATGGTGGCGTTTTCAAAAACTTGAAACCTGGTTTAAAAAAAGATTCAGTTTCAGTCCCTGAAATACCATTGTTGTGTAAATGAACAGGCAAAATGCATAAAAAGTTTTCCGTTTTTGGCTGAAAACGTTGTAGTGTAAAAAGCCCCTCATTCTGACAGCTCACATTCACTGCAGAGGATCCATTGGTGAGCATGTGATGTAATGCTAAATTTCTCCAAATTTGTTCGGACACTGTAAAAAATTATCTGATCAAAAAGTTATGATAACTTATATATGTCATTAAATCAAATTTCATTTCATTTTTGAGTGAACTATAATTGTTGGTTTAAAAAGACAAGAGATAAGGGAAAAAGAATCTACAATTGCACGTATGTCCACTGTTAGACATAATCATGGAAATTTCAATAAATTAAATAAAAGGGTGTTTTAAGTGACTGCATTTTCTAAAAGCTTACAGAACCAAAAGTGGCCCTAGTTAAAGAAACAGCCAATAAAGTGAAGCATTTCTGTTAGTGAGACCTAATCCCAGGTTATGTATGAATATATGAACGCTCAACATTAGAATACCACTCTTCAATTTTCACAAAGTTTACAAAGCCAACTGAAATTACATTATCTTAATTTGATTAAAGGGGGGAGGGGGGGGGGGGGGGTGAAATGCTCGTTTTCACTCAATATCCTGTTAATCTTGAGAACCTATAGAGTAGTACTGCATCCTTCATAACTCCAAAACGTCTTTAGTTTTATTATATTTATAAGAAAAAGATAGTCTGTACTGATTTTTCCCAGAAAAACACGAGTCGCTGGAGGCGTGACGTGTGGGCGGAGCTAAAGAATCACAAGCGCGAGTAAGCTTTTGCGTTGAGAGCGTTTGGAAGCTTTGACATTACCTTGAGGAAAAAACATCATCCAAAACAAACCATGGCTAACAGTCAGATTAAGCATATATTTATGATCCAGAATCAGATCCAGAGGCTGAAATTTAACAAGAGCAGCATCAGCAACGACGTCTCTATGTGGTATGTACTGAAACTGTATATATTTGCTTAGTGGTTTTGGAAAATGACTAAGTTCCACTTTATGTCGTCTTTTGTTTTTTTCTTATTTCTTTATTTTTTTAAGCTGTACATGTGGAAAGTGCAGCTTGATGACAACATCGCGTGTTGTTTACTTGATGTGCTTACGTGCCGATAGCTAAGTTAACAACACAGAGATATTTGAAGCAGTTTTTTCCGGCAGAAGTGCCCTTAGGGCCCATATAAGGAAATTCCGCTCCATCTAACGTCACACAGAGCCATACTCGAAAAAAACTTTCCGAAACTTGTGACAAACCGGAAGAGGTATTTTTGGAACAAAAATACTCCTTCAAACATACAACTTAATTTTTGAAAAACTGTCCATGTTTAACATGGGAATCCAGCTCTCTAACAGCGTAAAAAACTCAGTATGCATGAAATAGCATTACTTAATATATATATATATATATATATATATATATATATAAATATATAATATATAAAATTACTAAAAATTACAAAACCAAAAAGGCTACATAGCAAAATCACTGAACTAAATACTTTAGCTAAAATTAAAATGGAAAATATAAAAACTGATTTAAAATATGAATCAAAAACTATAAGTGAATGATAATACAAATAATACAGCATATTTTTTATTTATTTTTTACACAGCCTCATCATTTCCATCACTGCTAAATCCAAATGCTTTAAGCAAATGGAGGCCATTCCTTTTCCAATGCATTAGCAACTAGCTTTAGCAAGTCAAATCACAACTTAATGCAACATAATGCTTCGACCACAGGGCACAGAAATCCAGCCAACAGAATCTCCATTAATGTCAAAGCAACACTGATAATGCAATAGGCCCAGTTCCATCCGAAAGAGCACTGACTGTCACTACACCACATTCATGCATAAAATGAGAAGGAAAAAGCCATGTTTCCAACATCAAAGCTTACAAAGGTTCAGCAGAGGACTGCAAGGAACACACTTTCCTCCGATACCTTTCATCCCTGAATTCTTTTTTATTACCCCCCTTAAAAAAAAATTTGTAAGTGAGGACAAATATATATTGCTTGTTATTCTAGTTCGACACTTGGTTTTGAAGTACTTTCAGCTGGGCAATGCTTTAGAAATGGGGGGAGGGGTGTTTCCGGCTTTTGCTTGCTAAATGCTCGATCACTGTGTTACAGATAAGACGTGGCTTCCTTTGAAAAGGGCATTTTGTATTGAATCATGTTAAACAGCCCTTTGGAGCTGGTGATTATAGTATTTTAAAATGATGGCTGGGGTTGAAAGGCTGCTTTACACGTGTAACTTAGCACAGAAGTGCTTTACAAATGCCGGCTGCACAAAACTATTTAATATCTGTAGTGTCACTGGAGCAGCATTACCGCCTTTGTGGACAGACTGATGGGTTTTCTTTACATTCCAGCCGTCTGGTTTTCACAGCACTTGAAGAAGAGCAAGCAATCTCTGATCTAGCTTAGATAATCACATCGCCCATTGTACAAGTATTCAATGTACAGAGATAGTCTAAGACGTACTTCTTAAAAGGTTTGCGGGACATGTTTTTAAAATGTCTTCTTTGTCTGCAAAATACCGAAGATGACCATTTTGTCAAACTGAGTGACAATGTAATTTTAGTTTTTATTTCATTTTTTTTTTGTTGAGAAAGATTCCAGCAAAAAAAAAAAAAAAAATATATATATATATATATTGTCACGTCCTCCCCCCAGTCTAGGGTCGGGGATTCCGGACAAAGTTAAAATAAAGAATTTAGACTAAGCCCGCCCCTCTCCTGTCCCAGCTGACACAAACACAACGGAGCGAGAGTATAGTCAAGAGAAAAAGTTTTTAATTCACAAAGTAACATAACAGGAAGCGTGAATCTTCAGGAGGGGTTTATAGCCAAAATAACAAACAAAAGAGGAACTAACTAAGACCTGATTAAACATTAACTTACCTAACAAAACCAAAACCCAAAACAAAATACATCAGTCTCCCCTTTACTCCCTAGCTGTCCAAAAACAGGAGAAAACAAGGGATCATAAAACAAATGGCAACCTCCTCCCTACGGCTTCCAAAACAAACAAACAAAAATTACATTAAAGCAAACATAAGAACAAAGAACTCTCACTCGAACAGCAACCGCTTAGCAGCTACCATCAGGACAACCAGTGCGATGAATGTCTGGGGCAGGAGACGGCGGGCAGAATGGCAGCGGCCAATACCGTGGAGCTCTACAACGCGCATACACAGCGAGCTCACAACGCCGAACCAACCACGTCATCCGACAACCCACATGTCGCATGACCGACGCTCCGTCCTCAGTGCCATCCTCCTCAGCTTTTAAGCATGCTCCATCCTCCACATAATCACCTGCAGCTGCATCCAATTAACACTGCGTAGAGGGAAGAGATAAAGAGAGAAAGGAGGGAAACTACACAACAAATATCACCACAACAAAGACAGATAATAACAATTAAGTCCAGAGGACGTAACACCCCCACCCTTAACTACAAAACCCGATTTGTAGTAAAGACAAAAGGTAGCAACCCATGCAGTTTTCAATAGGCCATCTAACTATCGTCGGTATAAACCCGGGACAATGCATCGGCTACAATATTCTCTGTACCTTTCTTATAACGGATGTCTAAATTAAACTCTTGCAAAAAGAGTGCCCATCTCATGAGGCGTTGGTTAGTGTTAGACATACGAGCTAAAAATATCAGAGGGTTGTGGTCTGTGTACACCACTATGTGATCACCGGAGCTTAGGTACACTTCAAAATGCTGAATAGCCAACAATAGAGCTAGAGCCTCTTTCTCTATGGTGCTATAATTCCTTTGACACCTGTTGAACTTCTTCGAGAAATAGCTCACTGGATGTTCGATCCCAGCATCATCAGCTTGTATCAGCACCGCGCCAGCACCATTAGCACTCGCATCCACCTGCAGACTAAAAGAAACAGCAAAATTCGGAGCCTGGAGAACTGGAGCATTGCATAACAGATCCTTAGCAGAGCAAAAAGCGGTTTCACAGGTTTCATTCCACACAAATTTACGTTCCGTGCTCAGCAAGCCAGTAAGAGGTGCAACTACAGAGGCAAAATTCCGACAGAAACCTCGGTAGTACCCAGTCATTCCCAAGAAACGCCGCAAATCGCGTTTATTAATAGGTGAAGGGAATTTCACAATGGCTTCAATCTTAGCCTGAACCGGTTTAACCTGACCTTGTCCGACCAATTTACCAAGGTAAGTCACTACTGCCTTAGCAAATTCACATTTACTGAGGTTAAGTGTCAAAGATGCTTTAGCCAATCGCTCCATAACTGAACCAAGGGTGCTTAAATGGTCTTCCCATGTCAGACTATATATTACCACGTCATCTAAATAGACTTCGCAGTTTTGCACATCTGACAACACAAGATGCATCAACCTTTGGAATGTGGCAGGTGCATTACGCATCCCGAAAGCCATGACCGTGTACTGCATGAATGTGTCAGGTGTAACAAACGCAGAAATTTCAGAAGCGCGTGCTGTTAATGGCACCTGCCAATATCCTTTTAAAAGGTCGAGTTTAGTGACATAGCGTGATGAACCCACACGATCAACACAGTCCTCCATCCTAGGGAGAGGAAAAGAATCAGCCTTAGTAACCTCATTTATTCTGCGAAAATCCGTGCAGAATCGAAACGAGCCATCAGACTTTGGCACAAGTAGACAGGGAGAGCTCCACGGACTCTGACTGGGTACAGCAAAACCGTTACTCACTAGATACTTGACTTCATCTTTCATTGCTTGACGTTTATGTGGATTAACTCGATATGGGTGCTGTTTGATCGGCGTACTCTGACCCACTTCAATATCATGCATTAACACATTTGTCTGCGAAGGAACATCACCAAACAGTGTAGAATGCTTGTGAATCAGTTCAATAACATCATCACGCTGATTCTTAGACAAATACGAAAGGTGGGATGTCAAGGTGGCTAAGATAGAAGAATTCGAAAACCTCCCACAAGATGCTTGAGCATCCTTGCCAGTCACCTCACCTGTCTCTAGTGCACCAATGAGAGATGGTTCAACAACATTCGTAGTATTCACAATTCCAGCAGAAGGGTTGACTTCAGGCACATCTCTGGCAACATATGCTTTTAACATATTCACATGGCAAACTCTACTTTTGCGTCGTCGATCTGGAGTTAAAACTGCGTAGTTAGTATCGCTCAGTTTTTTCTCGATTTTATATGGACCAGCAAAACGAGCATGCATGGGAGAATTAGGCACAGGCAGAAGGGCAAGCACAGAGTCACCTGCCTGAAAGTCACGAACAACACTTGTTCTATCGTGTCTACACTTCATTTTAATTTGACTCTCAGCAAGATGCTGTTTAGCAACTTCCCAAACACCATGAAGTTGTTCACGAAACGTACTAACATATTCAAGGATCGGTACACGAGGAAGATCTTTAGCAAGAAACTGTTCACTTAACAATTTCAAGGGTCCACGAACAGTGTGTCCAAACACAAGTTCGGCTGGACTAAATCCCAAGGATTCTTGTTTGGTACTCCTTATTGCAAACATTAGCAAAGGTAGTCCATCCACCCACTCTTTATTCGTTTCAACGCAATAAGTGCGCAACATTGATTTTAGCGTCTGATGAAAACGCTCGAGCGCACCTTGCGATTCAGGGTGATACGCACTCGACATCTGATGTTCCACCTGTAATTCATCTACCAGCTGTTCAAACAAACGTGAAGTGAAATTTGTTCCCTGGTCGGTCTGAATTACTCTAGGTAACCCGAACAGAGAGCAAAACTTTACCAGCTCCTTAACCACCACTTTCGCTTTTATAGAGCGCAATGGCACAGCCTCGGGGTAGCGGGTGGCTGCGCACATTATAGTAAGAACGTACTGATGACCAGACTTAGCCTTTGGCAAGGGGCCAACACAATCCAAAATAAGTCTCTCAAACGGCTCCCCTATGACAGGAATAGGTTTGAGTGGCGCATGCGGAATCACTTGATTAGGTTTGCCCACAAGTTGACAAATATGACAAGACCGAACGAACGCAGACACGGAAGACTTCAAACTTGGCCAGAAAAAATATCTAGCAATGCGGTCATACGTTTTTGTAACACCAAGGTGACCTGAACAAATATGTTCATGAGCTAGCTTCATAATTTGCAAACGATAACCAGTAGGAAGAACAATCTGATATACACGATCACTTCCTGGGGTTGACGGCTTCCACCAGCGCATCAACACATCTTCATCCCAAAAGTAACCCACCAAAGCATCTGAAGCTCGAGTTCTATCAACAGCCGCACTGATGCATTTAAGCAGAGTTGAATCAGATTTTTGCGCAGCGATTAACTGTTCCCTTCCCACTTTTAAGGAGGTTTCGTTTGCGCTGGAATTCTCATCACACGGTAATGGTTGGGGTTTAACAAGCAATTTACATTCTGCGGCCTCAGGCAGTGCAGCTAAAAAGGAACTTGACAGATCCACTACATCGTCAAATTTCTTTTGAGCACGTGTTACAGCACATGCCGAGAAAACAGTGGAGAATTGTGACAGAGCAGCTACCTGCTCCCTAACATCAGGCTTCGCTGACACAATCGGGAATGGAAAAACTTTAGCTCCAGCCAAATCATTACCCAAGATCATACTCACGCCCTCCACAGGTAACTGTGGCTGCACACCAATGTTAACAGGACCCGAAATGAGGTCAGATTTTAAATGGACTACATGCAACGGCACAGGAGTACAGCCCATCTCAATACCTCGGATGAGTACATCATCGCCTGTATATGACGCACTCGAAAAAGGCAGTGCACTCTCCAATATCAGTGACTGTGCAGACCCTGTATCTCGCAGCATGACTATAGGCCTTGCCTCAGAATCATCCGAAAGCGAAACTAAACAAGTTTGCAAAAATGATTCAAACACATTAGGGCTAGAATGCGGTGGCTCTCCAGACACAGAAATAAATGCTACCCCTTTAGACTTACTAGCTTTTTGCTGCCAGGCTTTACAATTTGTGATAAGATGGCTAGGATCAAGGCAATAAAAACAAGCTCTTTTTTTGTCAGGACGTTTTAATGTATTTGCTTCATCGTCAGCCCTAACAAAATTACCCCTTGACATCCTTTTCTCTCTCCCTACATCCGCAATGAAGGGTGCTGTATGAGCACGCATAACCGGGAATACAGTCTTATGAGTGAGCACGAATTCATCTGCATGTATTGCTGCATCAGCAAGTTTAAATACTCTCTGCTCGTTCAAATGTACCACAATACTTTCGGGCAGACAGCTCTTAAAATCTTCGAGTAAGATCAACTCTTGCAAACCCTCAAGAGTCGTAATCTTAGTAGAAGCGCACCATTTCTCGAATAACACTCTCTTCTCACGCGCAAACTCCACAAAGGTTTGCTTGGCTGCTTTTGAACATGCCCTGAATCTCTGTCGATACGCCTCCGGTACCAACTCGTAAGCACGTAATACAGCCACTTTCACAACATCATAATTCAGTGAATCCTCAATTGGCAGGGCTGCAAAAACCTCTTGCGCTTTGCCAACGAGATTACACTGCAATAATAATGCCCACATCTCTCTAGGCCATTTCAAGTTAACCGCAACACGTTCGAAGGCCACGAAGTACGAATCGACCTCAGTCTCACGGAATGGCAGAACGAGTTTGACATACCTACTAATGTCAAAGTCGGGTTGATCCATCTCAGAGCTACCGGAAGCCAGCAGCCTGGAGCGTGGTGACGGAACTGGTCTCTTACACATCTGAGCTTCCAGGTCCAATTTACGCAGCTTAACATCTCGATCAGCTGTTATCTCCAACTCTTTCAGTCGAAGCAGTTGCGTTTCATATTCCTGTTTCTTTAACTCAAGATCTAACTCTCTTAAGCGAACAGTTACCATTGGATCTACTTGAGAAGGCTTTTTACCATTCCCCGAATATACATCGTCAAATACCTCTCCACCAGTCTCTGCCTCCGAACCTCCAGCTATGGAACGTTCAGGCAAAATACCATTCTCCACTAACTTAGCGTACAACTCCTCCTTAACAACCTGCTTCCTTCCCGCTTTAGAAACAGTTATATTAAAGAAATCTGCTATCTGTATCAGGTCTACTTTCCTACACCGTTCAAATTCTCCTAATGTGGGTGAAAGAGTGAACTTAACTAAATCGAAATCCATCCTAAACCGTATGAACTTCCTCCCCTATCCAAAAGATCAAAACAGCCAAGCAAAAAGGCTTTAACGACAGATAACGATTCAAACAAACAACCATAACAAATCACCATGAACAACAAGCCCTCAATTGCTATGGTGTCACAGCCATAGGAATTACTACAAAAAGACGAGCGAACGGCCAAACAAACACCAAATGTTATAATAACCGGACGAAGTACCAATTATCAAAACGGCTGGACGAGCCCCCAATTGTCACGTCCTCCCCCCAGTCTAGGGTCGGGGATTCCGGACAAAGTTAAAATAAAGAATTTAGACTAAGCCCGCCCCTCTCCTGTCCCAGCTGACACAAACACAACGGAGCGAGAGTATAGTCAAGAGAAAAAGTTTTTAATTCACAAAGTAACATAACAGGAAGTGTGAATCTTCAGGAGGGGTTTATAGCCAAAATAACAAACAAAAGAGGAACTAACTAAGACCTGATTAAACATTAACTTACCTAACAAAACCAAAACCCAAAACAAAATACATCAGTCTCCCCTTTACTCCCTAGCTGTCCAAAAACAGGAGAAAACAAGGGATCATAAAACAAATGGCAACCTCCTCCCTACGGCTTCCAAAACAAACAAACAAAAATTACATTAAAGCAAACATAAGAACAAAGAACTCTCACTCGAACAGCAACCGCTTAGCAGCTACCATCAGGACAACCAGTGCGATGAATGTCTGGGGCAGGAGACGGCGGGCAGAATGGCAGCGGCCAATACCGTGGAGCTCTACAACGCGCATACACAGCGAGCTCACAACGCCGAACCAACCACGTCATCCGACAACCCACATGTCGCATGACCAACGCTCCGTCCTCAGTGCCATCCTCCTCAGCTTTTAAGCATGCTCCATCCTCCACATAATCACCTGCAGCTGCATCCAATTAACACTGCGTAGAGGGAAGAGATAAAGAGAGAAAGGAGGGAAACTACACAACAAATATCACCACAACAAAGACAGATAATAACAATTAAGTCCAGAGGACGTAACAATATATATATATATATATATATATATTATTGAGCAGCACAACCGTCAGCATTGATAATACTCAGAAATGTTTCTTGAGCAGCAAATCATCATATTAGAATGATTAGAACAAAGCATTACTGTCTGAGTGCGCACGGTGTGCTGTGATTGGTTGTTACTCTCTAGAGTGTGTGGAATTGTTTGCTGTGATTGGTTGAGTGGATATATCGCATTCTGTAAAAAAAAACCAGCTTGTCGCAGTTTGGAAAAAAAGGTTGAAAACATGATCTAATAACACTGCGGATATAGCATTTTTAATAAAATTTTAAATTGAAATTTCAATACTGACCAGAAACATTTGTGTAAAAAAAAATATAATCTGTTGTTTGAATTATGTTGGCATGCATTTGTTTTTTTCAAAATATCAGTTGGTTTAGGATGAGAGTGGTATGGAGCTGTATCATTTATAAGATGCTATAAGAGTCTTTTAATGATTTCCTTTTAGCATTGACAAATAATTTAGGCCCATATCCTTAATAATTTCACAGAAAATCTCCACTACAGCGTCATCCTGCAGTGCACCATATTAAAGTGATGGAATATGGCAGGTGTAGTGTTGCGTGGGTCGAGTTATTTTCAAACCCGTGGGTCCCACTTCTCTGAAATTATTTGGCTCGCCCCAGCCCGCCCTGCAAATAAAGTATCATTTCTTGACCCGCCCCGTGCATCGGGGACATCACGGAAGTTACGTTGTTGCTTAGACCTGCATATTTTGACCTTATCAAAGAACCTAATAAAATATGAAAATATATATTCCAAATATTTAATATAGGCTATAGGGAATTAAACTAGTGATGGTTCGTACCTGAATGAATATTTTAGGTGAACGAATCGTTCTCGTTCACCGAATCCATTGACTCGTTCACTGAAGTTCCTCCCTCCACAGCAGCACGCGAGCGCGGAGCTATTAGCAGCACATGCGCAGCTCGTGAACAGCTCTGTGAACTGTTTCATCCTGTCAAAGAGTTACTCAAGATGTGACGGACCATGTGATTTGTTGAATGTAGTGAACAAAAGACGATCTTCTCGTAGGTGAACGAGTTGAATGAACTGATACATCTCGTTCGAGAACGAAATGAATGAGAGTATACAGGGTCAGTCGGCCAAGCATGTAAATCTCGATCAGCAATCAGCAGATACAAAGCGCAGTTATAGGTGCTCATACGCTTGTTTTCGTATTTAGCATACAGAACATAACTCCATGTTTAATCCCCGATTTATTAATGTGAATATATAATAAATGAACTGTATGACCAAACAATTAAAATGTTTAATTATGCAAGAAAACCTTGTGCTTTGTTAATCGGAACAACTTATTTAGACTATTTATTTAATGAGATCATACACACACTTTAATAAAGCCAAATCAGTTTTTGTCACAAGTAAATACATTCGTTGACTTAAGACATAACACAAGACACTCTTTTTCGCCACCTGCTGTGGCATATTTGTGTAATATGAAGAAATGGTCACAGAACAAATCAGTGAACGAATCTGAACGAATCACTGAAAATAAACAAATCTCTTGAAAGAAACTAAATTTCCACCTCTAAATTCCGCGGAACATAAATTTATTTTTTTTAAAATTTGTTTTTAGTGACCCGCCCCAATTAAAGTTCCAATTTCTTAACCCGCCCCGTCCCGATCCGCGGGTTGCCCGCGGGGCCCGTGGGTTATGAGACGACCCACACATCACTAATACAATATGCTGAAATCAACTGGTTATGTTCCAAAACACAAAGATTCTGTTTACATTCACAGAAGCACATGGAGGAGAAACACATGTAGGAGGCTTGTATGCGGGCGCTTTGAAGAAGCACACAGGATCACCTCATGCTGCGAGTGGAAGTACTTTAGTGTTTTTGAGCTGTCAGAAATGTATTTTGGCTATATTCATGTGTATAAAGTGTTCATAGGACATGCTGACAACCTCTGCATAAACTTCTTTAATAAAACACATTCTTTCAGAAATAAGACACACCTGTTATGATCTGTATAATGTTAAGTTGTTATGATGTGATAATTTTCAGTTTATTTTATCATGTTTAAAGTCACACAACATCAAAAAGAGCTCTTCGTTCTAGGACTCCATAATATTACAAATCTAATAACTGAATGCAATATCACTCAAGTAATATTTTTTTAAATATAATTTAATAATGCATTAAATTGATCAAAGGTGTCAGTAAAGACATTTATAATGTAACAAGATATTTCTATTTCTACTTCTATTTTTATTTCTATCATGGTTGCTATAAAAAAAAATATGAAGGAGCACAACTGTTTTCAACATTGATAATATTCAGAAATGTTTGTTTAGCAGCAAATCAGCATATTACAATGATTTCTGAAGGATCGTGTGTTAATGAAAATTGAACTTTACATCACAGAAATAAATTACATTTTTAGAACATATTCAAATTGATCATAAAAAAAAAATAAATAAAAAATAAATAAAAAATCTGACCACAAATTTACCAATTAATAATTTAAGATGAAAGTGTGAAATAATAGTGGGGCTACCAAGGTAAACTAAGCAATAAAGCATTGGTCCAATCATGTGATTGCAACATACTATAGACATTAATACAGTTTCTTTGCTCTGTTAATTAAACAGTACATTCAGAACACCCGCAGGGGAACTTTGCTTGATTTCTATCTCTCCCGGGAACTGACAGTTGAAACCCGAGCATTAACCTGGTCAAACTTACATCTTTGAAGTGGTGGAGGATCTCAACAAGCTTCAGGCTTTCTCCTGCGAGCCTAAGCCTCTGAGTCAATATCAACCCCTCTCTAATACTGAAGTGTTTTTATGAAATTCCTCTCACAATTCAGCAGCTGGAAATGATTTCTGCGGTGGGATGAGATCAGCACAGGGCTCAAGGATCATTGGTAGCCAATCTTTATCATAAAATATTTTAAATGAGCTCCTGTAGGAACATCATATCAGTTGAGTAGTGGGTTGAGAAGTATGCAGGTGTATTCATCTATGGAGTGAGATTCGAGAGTGATTGGTGTGTAATTGAATGGTTGTTTTGGAAATTTCCTGTGCTGGCTCCATCATTGCTGGGATTTCATTGTAATGCATGGCTAACTCCTGCCATAGCAGGACCTAATCAGAATTAATTCAAACATGGTGGCCTGCAGAAATGAAAGCTGCTAGAAACCATCACCATTTCTCTTTCAAGCAGAAGAGACAGCTGTCGAGAAAAAAACATGATGCTTTCTCCCATCAATCTAGATGCTACCTTGCCAAAACCGCAGCTTGCTTCACACAAACGGAATGGAAAAGAGCCCTAACATCTTCAGATTTCTGATCTTACATTATGCCAGACATCGTGTGGGTTGAATTAATAACATACAAAGTCCTTCATGTGTCACATAACAATCTGTCTGATTAATTTCACGACTCAAAGTGTGTGTGTATATTTATATATAAATATATGGCATATTTATTAATATTATTATTTTTATTTTACATTTAATAAATGTATTACTGTTTCAAATTATGATTGCACTGTATACAATAAAAAATAATTTATTAATAAAAATACTCATACATATTTTCTTTTTTTTCATCATTTCAAGTCTAAAAATTAAACAGATCAATAAAAACTGTATTACCATTGCAAAAATACTATTGTACTGTAAACAAGCAAATAAAATAATAAGAAATTAGATTATTATTATTATTATTATTATTATTATTATTATTATTATTATTATTATTATTATAATTACAACACTAATATTTCTGTCTTAATTTCTTTGCTTTTAAATGTTAAACCATTAAGATATTTTAATAGACCAAATAATTTTCATATTTTTCTAGTGGGTAAAACATGTGACATCTGACCTTTGGCTGTATCTGAGGCTGAGAATGACCTCTAAACTTGAGCTCCAGTAATATGCAAATATGTACATGATTAGCATGACTTCCTTCTTTTATTAAACGTTTCAACATGTATCAGAAAATGCCTTACATTTTAATATTTCCCCACTTTCATTTAAGCCTCAAATGTCCAGTGACCCTAGAATCATATATTTATACTGTACAAACTGTATATTCTATGGCCCTACACCAACCCTACACCTAACCCTAACCCTCACAGGAAACTTTGTGCATTTTTACTTTCTCAAAATCTGGGTGTCACTCTGGGTTCTTTCATGTCGATATCATGACACGCTTCAGGACACCGCTTTCCTCCTCAGTTTCCATGGTGATGACAGCAGACTGAAGACTGTATGTCTAAATCTATGGCAGTGAATCTCATTGAAATTAGTGGCAGGTGAAGGTTTGAGGAGGATGAGGAGAGAGGAGCAGGTCCTGAACCACCACCAGCCTCTCTTGCTTCCTGCTTGGCTGCGTTAATGGAGTGTGCTCTAAGGAGGCTTATGGAAGCTTATATACTAATGTATTTATCCTTCATGCAAACCGCAATATTTACGCAGGATTTTCACGCCAGGATCCCTCTCCAAGCCTGCTTTACCCACTGCGCTCAGCTATTTAAGAGCTGATCCTCTAATGGAAGACACTTCCTGTTCGATTACAACAGCAGGGACTCCAAACAAAGTCATTCAAAACTCACTAGGCTTCAAGCTGACGGGAAACAGTGTTTACAGCCACAACCCATTTACTGACTTACATCTTTAGAAAGAAAGAAAGAAAGAAAGAAAGAAAGAAAGAAAGAAAGAAAGAAAGACAGATAATAATAATTGTAAATAGTGTGAGGGTTAAAATAATAATGTTGCAAAAGTAAAGATGCAAAATTAGGAGATTAAAAGCCATAATATTACGATAATAAACAAACTAAAAGTTTTGAACATTACCAGATTATTCAGTTCAGTTAAATTTTATTTTGTAAAGCACTTTTCACAAGGCATACTGTTTAAAAATAATAAAGTGATTATTTAAATTGTTAAAAATGCTTGAAAAAAGTTCGCATTATGAGATTAGTCATATAATTACTAGAATTAAATTGTTAGGAATAATATCAAATATTTAAATAATACAGAATAAAGCAATAAATAATACTGAATAATAATACAAATCACAAAATCATGAGTATATTGGATGATTTTAATTATAAATATATCACAATTATGATATTTAATTATATTTTATTTCAGTGAAGGAAAGTTCCACTTGACTTTGATGATAATTTCCTCATGACTTTAATCTCAAAGCACTTTATTTTATACACATATTTATTTTTAAAATATTACAATGTAATTATTAATGTAAAATAAGGCTTATTATGATATTAGTCAAGTTAGGTAGTATGTACAGTATGCACATTGTGTATGTATGTATTTATGTATCATACAGGTGAAGCAAAATACTCAAATAGAAAAAAAGGAAAGTCATTTCTAAGGCAAAGCAAATTACAGTTTTTAATTTTTTTGAACATCATGCACCATCGAATCATTCACTATATGACCAGGAACGTGAATTGACAGACACTGGGTACAGATCAAAACAAACAGGGTTCAGCTTTGAGTCAGGAGGAGATATGGCAGTCGCTGTGATGCACACATGGTCAAATGCTCTCTAAAGGGCACAAAAAGGTTGTACAACAAAGTCAAGAGACGGACGATTGTTGAGGCGCTGTGTGAAATTTGAACCAAGCTGACGCAAATAAGAGAAGAAGTTATTACCGTGCATGAAGCGTCAATAAAAGCCCTATCTGGAGCCTGAAGGAGGCCAGCGGCAGGTCAGCTGTGCTTCATAATGAACAGACGATATCGAGCTGAGACTCAGAAGAGTCTGTTCTACTACACACAGCCAAATCCAGTTTCTGCAGAGTTTAAGAAGGTACATTTAACACTATATATATATATATATATATATATATATATATATATATATATATATATATATATATATATATATATATATATATATCCAGAAACTGGAGAGTTTATGTATGTATATTAATATATATATATATATATATATATATATATATATATATATATATATATATATATTTATGTATATATATATTTATATATTTTAAAGGGAAATATGCTTAGAGAGCAGACAGTTAGCAACAATGCTTAAAAAATATAGCTTCCAACCTGTGTCATTTTATAATATTGAGATTTATTATATTCTGAATTAGTCTTTAATATTTTGCATTAGTTTTTATGTTTTATCATTTCTGTTTTCATTGGAATTTTTGTTATTTTAGCACTTTGTTGTGTGTTTGCCTTTTTTATTACTTTTATTTCAGTTTTCGTTATTTTTGTGTATCAAGGTAAACTAAATGAATAAAATAAATGTTCCCTTGGCATATTTTATTATTTTGTTTAGTTTTATGTTTATGAATAACATTTACATTTTAACAAATATTCTTATTTTATAAAAAACAAACAAAAGTTTTAAAAGCTTGACTATATATATAAAATATATGAAAAAATATATAATTATAATATAGAAAATTAAGAAAAAGAATAGCAAGTGAGCAAATGTCTAAATTTTCTTAAATGAAGATACATTAAGGGATAAAACGACATAATATAAGAAGTCAATCTTATCAATCTTATTTAGATCAAAATGAAGTGAGTTTATGATTAAAACAAAAACAAGTATCTGCCAGCGGGCTCAGAAAAATCTAAGTCAAATCTAAAATCAAAGGAAAAAGATTTTCCGTGCCCCACTGACAGATAATTATTCTTGTTTTAAGCACCAATTCATTTAATAGTATTTACTTTCAAAGGGTGTTTAGACATTTGTATTGGATAGCATACATATAATATATATTTTTAATATATATAATATATATAAATATAATATATATTTTTTTGCAATGCATCAAACATTTAATGCCATGACTATGACTATAAGACTTTCTGCTCTACCTTTTTAGGGCCTAAAATTGTGAAAGGATTAATTAAGATCTTTTTAAGACCTACACAATCCCCAATTTCTATAGTAAAGCCTCATGCAGCTGTTTCTGCTGGACGGGTGAAGAACCCCCTTCATAATACTGAAGCTGATGAAGGAGAAGATGAAGCGGCCAGATGTCCTTGTGTCATGATATTAGCACAGAAGAATGGGCCGCTGGAGTGGATTGTGATATGAGAGTAGGATGGGCTGTGTGATATGGATGGATGGATGGATGGATGGATGGATGAGCTGCTGTGAGATTACGGTGAACAAAAAGCTTGTGTGTACAACACTGAGAGAATGATGGACAAATTGAGCTCCTTCTCAAAACACACATACATTACGTCAGTGGCACATTAGATAATTATGACCTATGCGATGTGGCACATGAGTCATGCTACCATTACATCCACCTCCAAACAAGCCACATGCATGGAAAAGCAGCATCTGACAAGCCATCAAGAAAACAATCGGCTGCATTTTCCCCTTGGCATCATTTAATGGATGCTGTTTAAAGAGCCATAGAGAACAAGCTACTGAACTCCATTTCACCTTTACATTTAAGCCCCAATAATGAATGAAGCATCTACACAAATATTTACTGCATATAGTGACACCAAACATTATTAAGCTACTTTGAAATGTCTGATATCAAAATATCAAATCATATTAATGCATTTTGTTACTCCTATCATCGGCAAGTGGTTTAAAAGGCCATTTAAAAGCAACCATGCCATTCTTTTTCTGAAATAAACCTCAATACATTTTGTTATAGTCAAACTTAAAAAATAATAATAATAACTGGCAACCCTAGATATTAGTGTTTGTGCAACACTGAAAATTATACATATTTTTTACATAATGCATTGACATATATTTGCTACGGTATTTATTTAAACTTTGTTAATGTTAAAAATACAATTTTCCATTGTTAGTTCATATTCGCTCAGGTCCATGAATTAATTGTAATAATGAATTAGTAAAAGTTATATTAACTGAGATTAAGTGTCACCTTTCTCTGTATACAGTATAATATGACATTGATGATATTAAAAGTATTATTGCACCTTCATACATAAAATACTGTCAATTTATTTATAATGGCCCAAATAAGGTATAAGGTGTAAAAAAAAGTATCCTATGTGCTAAACATCTGTGCAAAACTGAAAACTATACATATTTATAATTAGAAAAAAGGAACATTTATTTTATGATAGTATAAAGTTTTCAAGAAAACACAGGATATAAGTTCTGTTGCTTGTGGGTGGAATGGTCAGTTTATAATAACTGCTATTATTATGTAATGTTTTTTCAACCCTCGACGCTTCATGCAGAGCTTCTCAAACTACAGCCTTATTGATTCGACTTGACACTAACAGCTCTAGAGAGGAGATGAACTTTATAGAAACCAGCGATGTCTGATAGAAAGAGCTTGGTAAATGGCTTCGGTAACACTGTCTGCATAATTTCCTGCTGATGTGAGATTTGTTGTCATTTTGAAATAAAAGGGTTTGAGGTGATACATACAGTAATCTTGACATTGAGCATTTATTAAAACAAAAATGGATTGTTTAGTTAACTTTTGGAGGCCTATTAAAGTCACAACCATATGACCTCATACTGTACATGTTCATATTAACGCCTATTTGTAAAAACAGTAGCAAAAACAGTTTGAGTCAAAGTAATGGTGGGAAATGGTCACGGCAAGTAAATTGCAACTGATATACGTGGGAAATAAAATGTTAGAAATAATGCGTAATGTGACCCTTTTCGTGCAAAGATCAAACATTGTCTTTTTTTCTTTGATTTTTACGGTAAACAAAACACAAGCAAATGAGCATTTCCTTAAGAAACATACAACACACATTGAAAATCACTGCATGCTTGACTGTATCTTCTGTTTGAGTAGCGTGCACTGTATTTGACATATGAGGCACATCTGGTCATCCTCACGCCGTCAGCTGCTGTTCTGCCCGTCGGCGTTTCACTGCAGCGATCTAAAGCACAGCCTGAAGGAAGCTCACGGAGGAAACACACCTGTACTGAGCTCAGCGTTCACACCACCGCTTCATACACAGCTCGTGTCCAACTCAATCCCACGGTACACACAGGCCACAATACCAGCGACTGGAAGAAGGTGTGACAGTCTAAATGCTCTAAATGTTAGGCTTTATGTGTCAGAACCACAGCCCAGTGCTTAATGCATCTTAAATATACTAGTTTTCAAAATAATAAACAAGTATATTCTAACAATATATATAATAGGTCTCCCGGAGATAACTGAACAAATCATTTTTGTTGTTTAGTTTCAATAAATGTTCAAAGTCTGGACTATATATATCACTTCAAACTCTTTTATTTCAATACAACTAGAAGAAAAGTTTGACATCGGCAGGAAATTATGCAGACAGTGTTACAGAAACCAGTTACAAAATACTTTCAGACATTGGTGGTTTCTATAAAGTTCATCTCCTCTCTAGAGCTGTTTGTGTCGAGTCGAATCAATACGGCTGTAGCTTGAGAAGCTCTGCATGAAGCGTCGAGGGTTGAAGGAACATTAAATAATAGTAATAGCAGTAATTCTAAAAGAACCACTCCACCCACAAACATAAGAACCAATGACTTGTATCAGTGTTTAGAAACTCCCTATTATCATAAAATAATATCATAAAATGGTCCTGAATTTTCCTTACAAAAATCTATTCCTTCCATAGTTGCACAACCAGCACTAATATTGTATTTTTTAGTCATTACCAGCATTAATAATTAACCATTCCCTTTAATTAATTGATAATATTCATATCACTGACACACACGCAAATCATTAACGCTGATAAATGTCTCAAGTTGCATGGAAAAGACATGCACCTTTGATCAATGTTCGCTTTATTCAATGCATCATCCTCCCTCTAATCTAAGACGGGGCTACAGTGCAGACTAATTTAGATGAAGAAGTGGGACATTTATTCTGTCAGGCTATTCACAACTGGACAACACCGGATGTGGTCGGCATTGACGGACTGAAATAAAAGAGTCATAAGGGTTAGAGCTGTAATCGGGCCTTAAAAGTTAGGCCCGACAGGACCCGAGCCCGACAGGTTTCGGCCCGAGCCCGACAAGTAAATTTTGATTGACAGCTTTTTTAAAGCCGAACCCGTTTATAGCCCGACATTATTTAAATGTGCGCACACACACAGCTCTTTTGCCTTTTGTCAACAATGAGTAATTTTATTCATGTTTTAACATAATTTACTCATAACTAACGTAGACTAGACCACTTGGAAGTTGGAATAAAGAAATAAAATAAGTCCTCTGTGACATCGTAACATCTCAGCATTCTAGACAAAGGCTCATTTAACCTATAAATAGACCAACGCACCAATAAAAACGAGTCATTTAAAAAAAAATTAATTTTAAATTAAGATGGGTATTTGGCAATAACAAAATTAAGATAAAGGCTCCGCCGGATTTGCTTTATTTAATAAAAGAATAATGCCAACATTAGCGTTAATACTCTGTCAACATTATGCATTTAAGACTCAATGAATATATAGTTATCATTTGAAAAACCTTTACTCACAGAGATTAGGCTAGGTCTACATGTTTTTTGTGGAGGAAAATTAATGAATCCACTGTATATGTCTTCCTGCGCTCACTGATGGTGCGTCATTATTCACTCATTATTCTCATTATAAACATGGTCAAAACTTTTCCACACCTCAGACTTTGCTTTAGTTGCTGGTGCAACCAAAACGTAATCACCAGAGGCAAGCCTCCGTTACACCTGCTCAGCATTCATTTTCGCATCTTTCTCGTGCTAATCGAAACACATCACATGGCCGCTCGTTTACCTCGCAAACCGGAGCGCAAACCGGAGCCCGGCCCGAGCCCGCGTAAGATGATAGAAATTAAGCCCGAACCCGACCGAACCCGTCGGGTCCCGACGGGTCACATCGGGTTCGGGCAAAGATCTTCAGCTCTAATAAGGGTTAAAAACTTCCTGCCCACACAGTCCAAAACAAACCGTGGTTGGTCGCTTCACCTGTCAATCATACCGACCCATCTCACTCTCACTAAACACAGCTACTGTTTCTCTTCTGCCACAGATGTGGTTTGGTCTTTAGAGAGGCTCTGGACGTCAAGGGAAACAAGCTGAATCAGATTAACTAATTAACCTCAGCCGTATGATGCTCGAATCTGTCATTCCCACTCTTTCAACCCAGACCGGCAGTCCCTTCGTGCAGATATGATCCACAGAAAGGTCAACACGACAGCAAACATCAAATCTGCCGGTGTACTGTATGACACATCCTTCTGGATAGACATATCTGTGTGTTTCTCTGTTGAGATTCCTGATGCTCTGCCTGCTATCAACACCAGTGTAGCAGTGCGTCAGTCTGACTTATGAATAGGCTCCAAAATGAACACACGCTCACGCGGGTATAAACAATTTGATTGAATCAAATCAAGCAGTACAAACAAGTCTACTATTATATCTACCACTTGCATGATTAAGTTCTGCAATCAAGATGATTAAAGGTCTTCGTTTTCTCCAGAAATGTGGATATATATGCATATTTTGTCACATTAAGTCACAAAAACAAACATATATGGAGCAAAATCTCATTTTTGTGGCGTGCAGATTGACAGAGTTGGAGACTGAGTCATTTTATAAATGACTCACATATGAAAGAAAAACAGCTAACAAATTTAACTGTCAAATGGAGAGAAATATATGTTTATATTTGTTATAAAAGACACACACACACACACATACATACAAACAAACAGTATATATCATATCATACACAGCATATATATATATTATTACTATTACACTGTCTATGCATATGGGTTGACATTGATTTATAAAGTATTATTAGTTAAGAAAATACCATCAAATATTTGATGTCAGTATGTTTTTGAATAAATTCTACTTTGTCCACCTGTTGTTCACCAAGGCTGCATTATTTGATCAAAAACACAGTAAAAACATTGGGAAATATAAAATAAACTGAACTGAACTAAAAATCAAATGTTCTGTCTGTCTATTTGCTTATTTATTTAATTGTTAAATAATAATAATAATAATAATAATAATAATAATAATAATAATAATAATAATAATACTAATAATAATAACTTTCATGGTCAGTAAGACATATTTGTGGCCATTAAATGTTTTCCATTCATTCATCCTTGGAAGGTGAACCAAAAAGTTACTTTTTGTCCCTGCTCATAAATGTATGCACTTAAAACAAACTTTCATGTACAGTTAAAATATCATCTCTAAAATTGTGAGTAGAAGATCAACTAAATAATGTATCTAAACACAATCCTTTGATTAATTAATAACTCTGCATTTGTTTTCAAGCTTCATCAATTATAAATCAATGTATTATTAGTTTTTCGAGTCTGTACACAGTAGCTCAACCCATATTCATACATTTTTAAAGATTTGTTACAGCCAAGTGCAAATGGCTTGATTTGGGTTAGATCTTATTTCCAGTGTCAAATCTTTCCCTCTACTCTTCTCCGCTTCTCTTTGGCTTATTTCTTTCTTTAAAGCAACAATGACGTTCATATGGCTTCTCAGTTTCTCATTTTCTACTCCTGTCCTTGGGGATTTATTCCAACTGTTCAAACCAATTTATAGGAGCTCAACTTGCATTTGTTCCCAAACTAGTTTCACTATGATGAAGTGAACACAAAAGATCTCCTCTGACCTTATTTTCTTATTAATTGAAACCCCAAGAAAAAAAAAACAAAAAAAACAAAAAAAAAAAACACTTCTGATGTAGGTCATTAGAAAACGTCTCGATAAATATGAATTATGCAAAGCTTTATGTTTTTTCATCAGCAAGTATTGTTATTGTTATTATGTGGTGATAGAGTATTAATTGCAGTGGAAGCTGAAAAATGATACACTATTATTTTCATAATCACTGAAGTTTTCCTGCTAAAAAGAGCAGCTGATAAACATAAAACAAAGCTGTTACAACAATAGAGTCCAAATAAGCCCTGACAAAAGAAATTATTTCAAAGATGGAAGGCCAAAGATTAATTGAAATATGTGTACGTGTGAAGAAAGTCAATTCGATTTTGAAAAAATCTGGAGAAATAAGCCTCAGTGATATTTTAAATGGGCAAATGCACATGTCTTGGGTTATAAATACGTCTTCGGTCTTCATTCTTGTCTTCAGGTGCAAATCTTTCCCTTATACACTTCTCTTTGGCTCATATCTCACTTCAAAGACAATTTTAACTTTCTGATGCCCTGCCTCAAAAAAATATTTTACTTGTGAAAAAGCTTCATTTAGATTCTTTAAACCTTCTTTTAAGATCACCATTACAATCTAATAATTATAAATAAATAAAAGAATAAAAGTAAATAAATGTAAATAACAACAAAAAATAATAATTTAAATGAAAATTATGTAGTACAATGCAGTGAAATAATATTATCAAATTACTTATTGTTTTTAAATATATTTATGTAATCCATAAAAATAATGGTTGCACTTTATTTTACAGTACGTGTACTAACATGCACTTATAGTGTACTTACAGTGTATATATCCAAGAAAGTTCTGGTAATACAAGGTAACTACATGGGGTAGGGTTAGGTTTAGAGGTAGGTTCAGGGTTAGTACCAAGTTATTACATAGTTATTGTAGTTACTATAATAAGTACATAGTATGTACATGGGAACAGGACTGTAAAATAAAGTGCTACCAAAATAATTGTGAATAAAACTGAATCTAAACACAAAATACAATTATGTAATGCATTGCAATAAAATAAATTAACTAAACATTATAATAAAAAAACAAAACCTAGTGCAGAGTAAATCCATGAAAAAGCTATGTTTGTAAAAATGTAATGCAAAAAAAAAAAAAAAAAAAAAATATATATATATATATATATATATATATATATATATATATTTATATATATATATATATATATATATATATATATATATATATATATATATATATATATATAACAGAAAATATAATAAAAATATAAGTATGTAATATAGTACAATGAAATACTATAATTTAATTTTTCAATATATTTTTCAATATAATATTATGCAATCCATCAAAATAAATTTTAATAAAATAAAATCTAAACAAAAAATAAAATGAATACACTGCAATTAAATAAATAAATAAATAAATATCTAAAATGATGCAATGTATTGCAATAAAATAATTAAAAGTTATAATTAAAAACAAAACCTAGAATTATGCAATGCAAAGTAAAGCAAAAAACTAACAAACAAACACAACAATGAAAAATATAATGCAATGCAATTAAATAAAACAAATATGAAAAACAGACACTAAAATGATGCAATACTAAATAAATAATTAATTAATTAATTAATTATATACATAAATACAATTGCAAAGCAATAAATTGTAAGCCAATATAATAAATTCAAATATTAGCTAACTGAGAACTAAGGCTCAGTGATATTACTTGCCTTGGGTTGTAAATACAGCCTTGGTCACAGATGAAGAGCTGACATAATGCATCCCTCTCAATTAAACAGTGTTTCATTATTCCAGCCAGTGACCTTAAAAACTCCTCGTCTTGTACATCAGTGCATGATTACCGGCACTTCAAACACGAGCCAAAACTCCATTATGTGTGCCAGACAACATTGAGCGTCAACATCAGTCAGACACATGAACAGAAGGGGAGTCGAGAGTGACAAGATGCCAGATCACTTTCAATTAATAATTTGCTTGGACAGCCGTGCAGGACACTCTCCGCTGAGTTCAAACCTAGGCTGACACTGCAGAGATAGCGGAGGGGGACAAGGCCACGTATCAGACTGTATCAAAGGAGAACAGAAAGAGATAAGGGGACCACGGTCAAATTGACAGCTTCCTTAAGACTGAGATTAGGCTTTGCTTCTGTCATAGCGGCGGACCGGAGAGACAAGAGACAACTGTTTTATCGCACTCCACCGGGAGGATGATCTGAGGGCTGCTTTGTCAAAGACGAGCAAAATAACATCAGCAACTTCTGACTGGAGCGCAGATAGAGGAAGGATCGAAACAGACTGTCTTTGACCTGGAGTGCCACCAGCATGATATTAGCACACCGTTCATGGACCTTCTGGAGTCCAAGATCCTGCAGTTCTGCTTGACATTTTCAGCCAGGTCCATTTCTGACAGTCCGCAGTGGGAGACAGGGTCACTTCTACACTTCTGTCATGGCCTGGGAAGTGATGGATATTTCACTTCAAATGAATGCAGAAAAAATAATTATGTTTTTTTTTTTAGCAAGCTGGTCTCTTATCAGCAGTGCAGTTTTTTGCTAAGTGATGTGAACTGCATAGATTACTTACAAATTGCAGTCAGTTACAGATTAGAAATTTCATGAAGGAAACTTCAGTTTAACTGTAGTAACATGTTATTAATCTGTTAGATTACACGTTTTAGGTAACACATTCTGACTACTTTATGATTACTTTTGGCCTAATCACGTACTGTAGATTTCAAGTGGATGGATGCACTATGTTGACATAAAAATACTTTTTAAATTTATAATTTTTTAAAGTACTGAAATATTTACATAAATTTTAGGGGTATTCAGTTAAATATTTTAGGTAAAAAATAATGACATGTAATCATGTTACATGTTACTAATCAGATTTTTAAAACATAATAATCACAATTACATGTACTTAATTTTTCGAATCTGATTATGTAATCCAGATTTCATATAATCAGTTACTACCCAGCAATGGGAACCACATAGTATAATCTCGGCAACGATCCACAAGACTTTAGCAGTGTCATTTAAAAACATTGCCGCTGCTTTACATTGGTTTTGAAAGATGCATGCTTATGTTTCATCATGCTAATTATTTTTGGATCAACTTGTAAATAAAACTGTAGTTAGATTCTTAGATTATTGAAGTAGCCCCCCCCCCCCCAATGTGATGGGTATTTTGCATATTTTATTCTATTTAATTGGACCTCTAGTGACCCTTGGGTTGCCAAATCCTCAATAAGGAGTGCAACCACATATGCAGCTTTATTTCAAATAAGACTTCAAAACCCCAAAGTCTTGACTGCTGAGCTCATATTGCTTTGGAGATGTTCTGCATTAATTCTGCAGCAGGTTTTGCTCTCCACATCACATTTCCATATCCCATGCTGTTGTTTCCCTTTACCCCGGGCTAAAGTTGCAGACCTCTGCCATACCTGTCCTACCTGATGTGAATTACTCATTCCACCAAAAGACTCATAAACATTGAATGGCAGCCACCACTACTGGAATAAAAAAGATGTTTACTGAGATGGGCTGCACTGAGAAGCGTAACACAGCAAAGACCTATGGTGCTTTCCCCAGCGCTGACACTACAGCACTCTGAGATGTGAAGCATCCATTTTACTGATGGGGGATTTTATAATACACGCTGACCTTCATTTCATCGGAGGGCCAAGTGGCTGGAGTAATGGATTAGAGTGCGATATGTCGCTCTGGCCTTCAGTTCAGCACTGTCACACCAGTGTTAATTTCGTTGACGAAGACTATGACGAAAAATATTCGTCAACTAACCTTTTTCACGGACGAAAACTAAATAAAAACTAAATAAAAAGTCAGATATGATGACGAAAAACGTGACTGCCATTGCGACCCAAATTTTTATGGGGCCGTAAATGTATCACTGATTATTTTTGTACCTACTTATGTGTAATGCTATGTTTTAATATGAGCACTTATTAAAACAGAAATGTGTATTTTAAGAATACGTTTTATAACGTGCTCCAAGCATTCAACACATCAAGTTGGCTTCAGCCCCGCGATGCGGGAAAGTTGAACTGAGCAGAGCAGCTGGTTACTCACGTAACACTGAACCGAGCTCTCTTTCAGGACGTTTGCGTCCTCCTGCACCCTGAACGAACAAATACAAATCGCATTTTAAATAAACATAAGAAAAAGAGCGAAAAGTGAAAGAGCTCAATTCAGCAGCGTGGTGTTCTGGTGTTCAGGGAGCAAGCAGAGACGCGTCTCAAAGTCTTCTTGCTTTTGTACCGACAACAAATACATACTAAATATGTCGAAATACCCGTCTTGGAAAGTGTGTTCGACAAAGTCGGTAGTTATGTCTTCAGTGAAAGTAAAGCGTTGGAAAGAAATCGCATGCGTATCTTTATAATGGATGCATTTGTCTCTTAAAGTGACCGCGCCTAATTTACTAGCTCTGCTGTCAGTGTCTTTAATGTATGAAAATGAAAGTAAATCACTCACTGCTCTTGATTGAATTACTTTGTAGATTTAACAAGAATTTATCCAAAGTCAATCCGAAAATCAGATAGAATAGATTATATTGTTTTACTAGTGACTAAAAAATAAAAAAATAAAAAAAAAATTATTAGGGACCTGAGCATGTTTTGCTTAAGTGTTAATTTCTTTAATTTCTAATGCAACCTTTTCACACCACAGACTGAACCAAATTTAGCATTGCATCAGACATTATCAAGATGAATTTGTTGTTCTGACACAGTTTAACCCTGAGTTATTGTCATATTTTATTACCAATTTCTAAACTACAGCAAATAAACTATGATATTGTAAGAAACGTTGAAGGTGTCTGCATACATTTTGGTTTGATTGTGTATTTTATTTTACAGTGAAGACTATGCAGTGCTATTTTAAATGAACAAAAACAAACTTAAAAAAATGTAAACTTTGTGTAAATAGCACAAATAAAGAAATACAATGAACATACAATACAAATATAATATAGGTGGTTGTCTATTTCAATAATACTGTACTTCATCTTGAAAGAATGTCATATGCATTGCATATCATTCAGGACGAATGCATATCTTTTTCAGAGAGCATGTATATTTTTCATTGAGAGCAGGCCTTATGTTTATTTTATAAATACCATTCCATAACAGACTGATGGAAACATTTAGTCAAGTCAACTAAGTTGACTTTGTTCTACTAAAAAAAAACTAGACTAAGACTAAAAGACTTAAGACTAGACTAAGACTAAAACTCTTATGATATTTAGTCGACTAAAACTAGACTAAGACTAAAACATTTCAGATGACTAAAATGTGACTAAAACTAAATGGTGTGTTATTCAAAAGACTAAGACTAAGACTAAATCCGAATTTGCTGTCAAAATTAACACTGTGTCACACTATCACTTATACTTTAAAAAATATGATTTACAATGCCGACAGTTCACAGAAGACTTTTAGGTGATGCTCTATCTTAAAATATTCAGCTAGTTTAGTCCTTAAATTTGAATTTTTTTTTCTGAAAATCTATTACCTAATTTGGTGTTCCTGGTCAAAAGTTTCTGGTTTAAAAAATTGCTTTTAAATATCTTATTATGCTATATTAACACAGAATGTTGGATTAAATATTTTTCTCAACACCCCTCCCCCCCAGCTTTAATGAAACACTATCTCACAACCAATACATACATATTTTATGAAATCACTAATTTATACTAATTCGTCCAAGCTTACTTGTATGATTTTGTATGATTTCTGTGAGGGGTATGTTTATGGGCAGGGTTAGAGGTGGTCCTTCCTATGAATTTCTATGAATTAGTCACCTCTTAAAATACGTATAAATTGCCATTAGATCAGGTTGTTCAATGCTGTTTCTTAAAATATGCAGCTAGTTTTGTCTTAAAAAGATTTATTCAGAAAATCCTTTAACTAATTTGGTGTTCTTGGTCAAAAATTACTTTTATTAACTTAACTTACTTTTTAGTTAAGTTATTATTTTACTTAAAGAGCCAGTAAGATGAAAATTCTAAGCTTCCTATCACTGTTTATAAGTCCTGTAAATTAGGTTTAAATCCATCCAAGGTTAAAAAACATTGTCATTTTGTCAAAATATCATTTTAAAATTACCTCAATTCTCAGAGATCCCCAAACGGTTCACGCGAAGCTGTTCAAAAGATTCAGTTTCCTTAAACCCCACCTTTTGGTAGCATACTGTGTTCTGATTGGTCAACTAACATAGTCAGGTTTGATTGGTTGTTCCGCACACACCTCCACGGTTAACTATGCGTTAGCATCTGTTTGGGGTGAATTATGTCTTATTTCTCTCATCGCGAAGCAAACAGTAAAATAAAAAAACTTGAACAGTCTCGCTGCTTTTTCTTCTGTGTGGGTGTATTCAAGCCGTGCGCTTCAGTTTGAATCTGATAAGCGCGTTCAGAAAGCTTTCTATAGATATCTCTCTCATGTCTCTTTGTTGAGTATTCACAGAGTTACACTTCATTTTAATGACGTGTTTGTACATGACGATCAGCGCAGACAGGCTGCAGACAGGGGGGGGGGGGGGCAGTTCAGAGTTCCGTTTCTCCCAAGATGGTAGGCGGAGATTATTATGCAAAGTGTTCCTAGTGACGTACATAGAGATGGGCAAAATATTTGAAATCTATAACGACTCGTTTCAGCGATTCAGAGTCAACTCCTTACTTTAGAAGCCAATAACTTTATAAATCGTGTACTTTTTGGTTTAATTACTTTGCACATTGTTTACACTGATGGACAGCTACATCATACACTGTAATACAGCTCATTTTTGATTTCCCATCTGTGTGGCTCTTTAAAATTACTAATGCAGCATCTTGGATTCCATCTCGTTCTCATTATTATTTCTGTTAGCATAGATTTTGCATTTGTTTTCAGAAGTGACAGATCATAGGCTAGTTTTGTATAAAAAAATACATAAAAACAAACAAACAAAAAAAAAACAGCTCAAATATTATTTATTTCATTTTTGGGTGAACTAACCCTTTAAGTGTAGTAAAGACATCTTAGAAAATCTGAAAATATATGCCATACTCCTGCCTCATTTTCCCAACTCTATGCAAGAGCATGGTAAGAAAATCAGAAATATTAAAATTTAAAACGACCCATTTTCTAGTTGTGGACTAGAGTTGTGCGCTGTAAAACCCAATGATGCACAACGTGCTGCTTTACCGTCTGCATAATTTGCGACTCTAATTAAAATGATTTCAAAATGAATTTCACAGTTGGGAGAATGGACAACACTAGTTTCTGGAACATTACCTTTCGGGATACATTTTCCTCCTACGTACACGCTGCACTGGGTGACGTTCAAATGCAAACACATGCACGGTTACATCATGAAATGCTCAAAATCCACCTACTCAAGAACACACACCCATCCAGCTCCTCGCTCCGGCAGGGGTTCGCCCAAGGCCAAGCGTCTACTAAGAGCCATAATCAGTTAAGTTAGTGCGCCGTTGCGAACTCTGCGGCACATCTGACATGACAGCGCTCGCGACCGGTCATAAATCAAGCTGTTCTTTCGCCCAAAGCTCAAGTGGGCTCCAGTGAAGATTCAGCATGTGTACATCAACCTGCATTAGAGGTGAAGCGCTCAGAGTGCGATACTCCAGAGAACCACTGCTGAAAATTCTCGTTATGTTTCGGGAGCTAAAAGCTACTGCTTCTTGACACCGTGAGCCTGGTGTCACATCCAGACACACTGCCTTCCAGCACTGCAATGATATACAAGGATTGTGACTGACAAATCCAACGCACCAACAGTTCACAAGATGCTTTACAGCCTAAGCTGCAGCACACTATTATTATTCTACATAATGGCAATGCAGTTGGTCAGGTGCTCTAACAATGCATGTCAGTGCACATCACTGGTTCATCAATGGCAATTCACCCAAAAAAATTTCACCCATAAAAAAGTTTTGTCATCAATGTAGATTAAATTTAGATTATAGGTGAAAATGACTTAAATTTGGAATTCAGTGCACAAGGCATATGGACCACTGCAATATTGCTTTTTTATTTTTATTTTAAAGCTTGACATTTTTTTTTAAGTGTACCCTAATCTATCTTTCTTTCTTTAAACACATAATCAGAAGATTTGAGATCGATCTGATGTAGATTATAAGTGGAAAATGGCTTGAGTCATTATGCTGCATATTTGTCCTTACTTGGCAAAAAAATAAAATAAAAATAAAACACACTTTCCACTTTCCTTGCAAATAATAGATCTCTGAATATTGTTCATAACATAATCTTTTATGTTTCACAGAAGGTCACATAGGTTTGGAATGGCATGAGAGTGAGTATATGATGCCAGAATGCTTATTTTTGGACATTTGGACGAGGATCTCTTTAGCTAGCAGTCAGTCATGCAAGTCATACCAACTTTTTGACAAATGACCACTAAACATTTGGAATTGTGAATCCTCAGATGTTCCTGAACTAAAATACTACCTGCAGTCCTGCATATCAGTTACAGATGTGTCCACTGGCATGGGAAGGGAAGGACAGGTGTTTGGAGAAAGAAAGACAGACATACAGACAGTATTGGAGATTTGGTTTGGGGAAATCAAAGTTCTCCCTGATAAATTAGTAATTTTAGGGAATAAATTATTCATACATTGTGATTGAAACAATTACATCCAAATCTGAGGCTGCAGGAGCAGAATTACACTGTCAAAAATGGGATTGAGGGATGGGGGAGAGGCGGAGGATTTGTTATGTAAGAAATTACATAAGATGACATCAGAAGAGGACATGGCTGAAAGCACAGAAATGGCAGAAAGGTGTAGGTGAGTTACAGATACAGAAACAGAAAGCCTTGGTTATGAAGTTTGCACTGCAGCAGAAAAGCGTTCGTTTTCTCTGAAGGGTTTTCAAAAAATTCTGCAGTAGAGAGCACTAAACCTTAAACCAAACCAAAATAAGTGCCAACATGACTCACGACACTGAGAAAAATCAAATCAGGGGAAAAAGTACGGGAAAAGTATGTAAGAACAAGCAGGGCTTCCTATAGACCGAGCAAGGAATTGCGTAGGGCCAAATAATCTTTCAAACAATATAAGTTTTTTTTTTTTTTAAATGACAGTGGTTGCTAATGCCAATTGATTAACGTTTCTAAGGTAACTATAGAATATTGTTGGAAGCTGTGGTTACAATGTTACATTTCCGGAAGCTCCTGCAAGTTTAGGACAGGTTGTTTTTCTAAGACTGTTTTCTGTGTAACTTTTTGCAAACTGCTATCCTCGCTGGCTTCTGTAATGTGAGAAATCTCCTCAAAGAGCACCTTTGCTGTTGCTTTCCGCTGGTTATCTTCTGAGCTCCGCGTTAGCCGAGACGGGAGACTTGGCTTTGGTGCGCTGTTTGTCTATAGCGTACCTGGCTGCTGGCTAACTCCCCGCTATTACTATGAGCCCTTCTGCATCCTATGCCAATATCCATGGGAACAGGAGGCTCTGGTTTTTCCTCGATTGTCTAACGGGTGTCTAGCTGTCGGTTCACCATCTGTTACAACACAAGCAGTCCAAATCCTCTGCTGATCTGGATGGGAAAAGGTGACTCAGCCTAGAAGCTAGTGGTTTGTGATCTATCTTCTTCCAAATAATGACATCAAGAAACAAAAATAGATAATAATAATAACGACATCAAGAAACAAAAATAGATAATAATAATAATAATAAAAAAAAAAAATGAAAAACTGTTGCCATAAAGATGTTCAGTCTGCAGTCATAAAACTAACAAAGATTAGAGTATGTTTGACAAGAACATACTATTTCTGTCTTTCTACTTCAAAATGTTACTTTCCTTTTCTTTCTAATTTGCGATTTACCACCTATTTCTGAGTAAAAATTATTTCTACACCTTTTTTTTTAATACAGTACACTGATTTAAGTAGGCATTACAAAAGCTTAATCAATTACATATTAGACCACATAAATATGAGAAATATGGAATAGTAAATAGATTAATTAAAGAGTCTTAACTTCTAAGAAGCAGTCACTTTCTTTCTTTCTTTCTTTCTTTCTTTCTTTCTTTCTTTCTTTCTTTCAAACACTACGTGATATCTCAGCATCTAACTTTTTGGGGATACCTTGGTTCCATTAACATTTCATTTTTAATTCACTGTGCTACTTGCCATTTGTTTGCAATTAATTTGCTTGTACACCAATGATTGTAATGATTCACAGTTAACATAACTTTTTACTGAAGTAGCACAGGTTCAGGACATACCCCAACCACACTTCTCAGCTCATGCATAATAATCCTAAAAAGTCCTAAATCCGGAACTCAAATCAGAGTTGATTGGCAAAATGCTAAAGATTATCTACAGCTGTAAAGGACATGTGAGCATTCATTTACTGATTTACATTCAGCTGCACTCATTCAGTGTTGTTTTAGTCTCACTGAGATTTTTTTAAAGTATTTTTTACAAATGTTTTTAAATATATATTGTTTGAAAAAGTATTTTTTCTTCTATTTTCTATTTTAATTTTACTAAAGGACAGTTTCTGGGCATTTAAAAAGTGCTTTGACTTCGCTAACTTAAATGTTTTTTTTATAAAGGACATTGACATTTTATTGAAGAAAAAACACTTCTATTATTTAGTATCAATTATTAATATTCATTTATTGAAACACCCACAAAAATAATGTTGACGTGGAGTGAATACGAAGCAATGTTTTTATTTGTTTATTAGTGATTGGCAGCAGGAGAGAAATGGTCATCAAGGCTCTAGAGAAAGTAAGCTGGATACAAATCAATTTATAATGAACGTGTAAGGAACTGGAAACTGTATACTGAAAATCTGAAAAATGTTCATTGCTAACTAACTTATGCTGAACTAGGCTACTGCACATTTACATGACAACCAATATTTACCTAAGAGTGTAGTGTGAAAATAGATTTGATGTTGTACATATGTTTGTTGGTGAGTAATTTCAACACTTAAAAAAGTAAATCTATCCTTTGAAACATTTCTATATGTTGCAAGTGTTTAAATTGTGAAACGGGGAAGAGGAGGTGCCAATAGCGATCTCAGATAATTTTCCATGTTAACTATAAAAACCCTGCACTGGACACAGCTTATGCAATGAAATGCTCATTTACAGGTTTAAATACCATGCATATACAGGTGCATGTATTTACCCGTGTGTTTTTGCACCTGTGAAGCTTTAAAGAATCACACTGTCCAGCAGTTCTCCTCTTCACATTAAATTACTGCACTGTATTCGTCTCAGACGTCTTTTCCTCAGACTCCCATCCGTGTTTTTCAAGCTCTCGCTGTTTACATCTCACTCTTAAATATTTCAATCCAAATGCCACAAAATCCTGAATCATACATGAAGCTTAGGAGCTGACTGCTATGAAATATTACACATCCCTGCATCACTCCGGCTGCTCACCATCTGACCATCTGATATTAACGCTGAACATGCAACTTCCCCCCAGTTTCCACCAGCGCATTGAAGATTTATACTTGAAATGGGTTTTGGAGTGGGATTATGGGTCCATTATAAAGGGTTAACCGTGGCGTAAAGAATGACGGCAGTTTGATTACTTGGAATCTGGCTTTGATCGAGATTCTGCACTGCTGGAAGCAAGTAAGAAAACACACACGTGCATTTATCAGACCAGTGGTATTGTAGGCCGCACATATCAGCGATATCGCCATTGCACGCTATGATTAGTACTTAATGAGACTCCACAAAACTGAGCAGATTTCACAGACTGTTTAGCCCATAGCAGACGTCTAATGGAGGATTTTGAATGACTCTCGAGTAGCTTTAATGCATTTAATCCATTACATTTATAATGAAAAAAATTATTGGATGTATTAGCGGTGCACGTGCACATAAAATACAACCGTAGCCTTAACAAGCTTAAGACGAGAAGACTTGAAGGGAAAAGAGCGTCAGAATAATCGATTGCGCTTTTCCTCTGTGAAAACAAATTACCCTGCACTGTTTCTTTGGCTGATTAAACACCATCCCGAATGTCATCTTTCTTATTTCTTTCCCTCTCTAGTGGTCATAAATAGCGTTTATAGGAGATTTTTCTCATCCGTTGCATGTTTCCATGTGCTCTTTTCCATAAAAAAGCATTCAAATCTCGACCGGTAACCTGCCGCCGACACTCAATGTCATTAAGATCTGACCTTTGAGGATGAACAACAAACATAAAACATGAGTTAGAGAGCATGTCACATCTTTAATCATATCTTAAATGAATTTCAGCTGGGGATTTATGTGGCAGAGGCTTTATGGGGTTTTAAATTCATTTTAAGAGGACAAATCTGAATTTCTAAAAGCAGGATTTGTCAAGGGCTTTACAAACTTGTAAAGAAAGTTTAAAAATGTTGTAAGTGGTAAATTTAGGATTTGAAATAACCCTGGATGTGCGCTTTAATAAGACCACCTCTGAATTTAAATGAGATTTATAATGTCTGAGCCAGTGTATGAAGCTTTGGTGGGATCCTTGAGATTAGTTTAAAAAGCAACAGAATTAAGATGCTAAACACAAGTTAGATCTTATGAGGAAAACGTCATATGGGATAAAGGAAGACCGAACTCATAAACATGGTGCACAACGGGATATATCGTTCATGTTTAAAGGGGGGGTGGAATGCTATTTCATGCATACTGAGTTGGATTCCCATGCTAAACATGGACAAAGTTTCAAAAATTAAGTTGCACGTTTGAAGGAATATTTTTGGAACAAAGTTTGTCACAAGTTTCGGAAAGTTTTTTTCGAGTATGGCTCTGTGTGACGTTAGATGGAGCGGAATTTCCTTATATGGGTCCTAAGGGCACTTCTGCCGGAAGAGCGCGCGCTCCCGTATAGCAGAGCACTGAGAGCACAACAGACTTCACTGATCAGAGCGAGAGCGTCGCGAAATGTCACAAAAGAAGTGTGTTTTTGGTTGCCAGGGCAAGACAACCCTGCACAGATTACCAAAAAAAAAAAAAAACAGCATTAAGGGACCAGTGGATGGAGTTTATTTTTACAAAGCATCAACGGAGTTGTGCAAGTGTTTTTGTTTGTTACCTGCATTTCGAAGATGCTTGTTTTACAAACAAGGCCCAGTTTGACGCTGGATTTGCACATCATTTATTTCTTAAGAATAATGCAGTCCCAACGAAAAAGGGTCACGATCGTGTGTTGGAACCGCAGGCGGTGAGTAAAACTGCTTCAAATATCTCTGTGTTGTTAACTTAGCTATCGGCGCGTAAGCACATCAAGTAAACAACATGCGATGTTGTCATCAAACTGCACTTTCCACATGTACAGCTTAAAAAAAAAAAAAAAAAAAAAAAAATAGACGACATAAAGTGGAACTTAGTCATTTTCCAAAACCGCTAAGAGAGGTTGTTGCTGCTGCTGCTCTTGTTAAATTTCAGCCTCTGGATCTGATTCTGGATCATAAATAAACGGCTGAATCTGACTGTTAGCCATGGTTTGTTTTGGATGTGTTTTTCCTCACGGTAATGTCACAGTTTCCAAATGCTCTCAACGCAAAAGCTTACTGGCGCTCGTGATTCTTTAGCTCCGCCCACACGCCACGCCTCCAGCGGCTCGTGTTTTTCCGGGAAAAATCGTTACAGACTATTTTTCTCTTATGAATATAATAAAACAAAAGACTTTTTGGAGTTATGAAGGATGCAGTACTACTCTATAGGTACTCAAGATTAACAGGATATTGAGTGAAAACGAGCATTTCACCCCCCCTTTAAGAATTACTGGTATGTGCCAAAATTCTCTCAAATCACGAACCCAAATATAAGCAATAGCAATAGTGATACTACAAGGAGCTATTATTGGTAACTAAAACTATTAAAAGCTTCTGTTCATTTAAATAAAGTTAAAACAATTATACAGATAAATAATAGACATATTAACAAGAATATAAATATTGAACTAAAACGTAAATAAAAACGTAACCCAGATAGAAACCCAGAGAAAAAAGATAAAGTTAAGAAAGATAAAGTTACAAAAAAAAAAAAAAAAAAAATAAAAAATAAAAAAAATAAAAAAAAATAAATAAATAAATAAATACATTAAATGTAAATAGTCAATAGTTAAGAAAAATAGTAATGACAAAAGCACATGGCAAAATTTCGAAGAATAAATAAATAAGTAAATAAATAAATAAATAAATACATAAATAATAATAATAATAATAATAATAATAATAAACTAAACTGAAATTAAATAAATTAAACCTAATATAGTATTTAGGTTTAAAATGTTGTTATATTTAAAAAAGAAAAGAAAAGAAAAGGAAAATTACAACAAACTAAAACCAAAATAGATAATAGTAATACTACTACTACTAATAATAATAATTATCACATAACAAAATGAATAAAAATTGTAAATAATAATTAATATGTATAAATTAATATATATATATATATATATATATATATATATATATATATGCTTATTAATTTTAAATAGATAAAAATATACTACATGAAGGAACTGTAATAAAAGACGAAGAAGACGAAGAAGGTAATATAAGTGATACGTATGTAAGTCACTGCAGGAGTGAGGACTATGAGAGCCACCCACGTCTCCCCAGCGGCTTCTGATTCATATTTACACTATATTTACTGATGGATTACATTAATTCTCTGATTATGAAAAGTCATACAGTGGACCGCGTTTCATTTCCATATGCATTAACTGAGTCGCATCTAATTAAATTACAGAACGTAAAATTGCTTTGACACTTTCCAGGTTTATAAACGGTCTAATAACAGCTAATGCATTAACCTAATCATGGCCCGGAAAGGCAAAGAGACAGAAAAAGCCTCACATCTGGACCCAGCCACAGAAAAGAACGGGTGAAGATCTCATTTGCGTAAAATGAGCGCACTGTTTGCCCTTGCCACAGGTCTGCAGCATGGGACACGGGAAATAATCTAACAGCCTGAAATCACACACAAAGCCCTCCAAATGAAGGAGGAGGTGAAATTGATTGTGTGCTTGGGGCATCTCCCTCCGGACCACACAGCAGAGCTGCTTTTCTAGCTAGTCTGAGAAACAGTGCTCAGGAAAACACCCATTTCGTGATAATTATTGCCGTGTCAAATATAAGTAATTCTGGTTTATTTCCCATACAGTGGAAGAGACAAGGTATTCATATTGCTTATGAATTTCAATGCAAGAGTCACAAATATTTCAAGTTATATATGTAGTATGCAAATTAGTACAGTTACATATGTTAATCACATTACAGAACAAGTGCTCAAATTAAAATTTCATTGGAACAGATTAATGATTTTACCAAAATATGTTTCAAGCAACCAGTAAACTTAAACTATAATCATAAAGTTTCTCGAGATGAAATAAACTTTTTTTTTGTTTGTTTGTTTTTATAAGCTTTTTGCTAAGGTAACATTTTTCCATTTTAATGTAATTTAACTTAATAAAAAAAAATACCATAACTAAAATAAAACTTAATAAAAGCAATATACAGCAATATACATTTTAAAAGAACAAAAAAAAAAAAAAAAAATAATAAAAAAACAAAAACAAATTATAAGCACAACATATATATATACTCTTTAAAGCACCAGTAAATACTATATTTTCTAAAGGAATAGAGAATAAATTGTGCTTGGTCCTAAATGGAAGCTTTATTTTTAACCCTAAATTTAACAAACATACAATTACATATACTGCACTGTAATACTAATATACAGAGGAACAGATATTTTAACAATTTCATCTCCGTATAGGCTGCATTGCTTGTTGTACTGTATCCCTCAATTGTAAGTCACTTTGGAAAATGTGCTAAAATAAAAAAAATATATATTCTGATCATATGAGCTATTTGTTTTGACCTTAGATTTTTATGGTAAAAAATGAACTTCATTTGGAGTAGTAATACCCTTATTTCCCATATGTGGGTCAAAAATGCTTTACCATCTGTTATCCATAAATCTAATTATATACAAGCACTGTTAAATATGTTCATGCTCAGATTTAGTAAGAAAGTAAATAGCAAGCTGTCATTTAACAGATGCTTTCGTATAAAGCCATTTATAGTAAGTAAATTATAGTCTTTCACAGGGGCTCGTGTCGGTTTAGCGGAATAGTTCTCAGTGGGATTGTGTTGGATATCTCCGTTTGGCTGAGCATTCATGTCTTTGGCCATAACTGTCACTGTTTGAAAACATATAACGCCATGCATGGTGACCCTCTGGATGTGGAGATATCCAAATGCCCATATGGTCAGTTGTTTCTACAATGCAAGAAAGCCTGATTCCCACAGCATATGATTAAACTGTGTTTTCATTGACAACATTTTAATTTGTTAAATATTTTGCAATTTTGTTAAGCGTTTTTATTTGTTGTGCTTTTCCCCTCTTCAATATAGAGACATTATTTAATAACTAGATAGAAAAAGTTCATCAAGACAAACTTTAAGTTGGCTTGAGAAAGCCTGGCCAGAAAGTTTAAAAAGTTTAAAAAGTTTTAAATAAAATTTTAAGTTAAGTTAGTTAATTGCTACGCGGTTGCTGAGATATCCGGAGTGGTTGCTAAGGTATTGCTATGTGGTTTCTAGGGTACCCAGGATGGTTGCTAGGGTGTTGCTATCAGGTTGCTAGGGTACCCGGAGTGGTTGTTAGGGTGTTGCTATGCAGTTGTTCTGGTGTTGCTATGCGGTTGCTAGGGTACCCAGGATAGTTGCTAGGGTACCCGGAGTGGATGCTAAATTGTTGCCTTGCAGTTGCTAGGGTACCCAGGATGGTTGCTAGGATACTCAGGATAGTTGCTAGGGTGTTGCTATCAGGTTGCTAGGGTACCCGGAGTGGTTGTTAGGGTGTTGCTATGCAGTTGTTATGGTGTTGCTATGCGGTTGCTAGGGTACCCAGGATGGTTGCTAGGATACTCAGGATAGTTGCTAGGGTGTTGCTATGAGGTTGCCAGGGTATCCAGTAGGGATGCACGATATTGGATTTTGGCCGATATTCGATATGCCGATATTTTCAAAATAATTTTGGCCGATGCCGATACCGATACCGATATATATAAACATTTTCGCCTGATATATTTAAACTTTAATTTTACTGAAGAGAAATCCATGTATCTCTTCTGTACTGTTCTACCATAAATGTATTATTTTACAAATGTAGACAGACATTCACACCTGAAAAACAGGTCAATTATTTCACTTGGAGAATATCGGTTTGGCTCATCGGCAGAAATATTCATATCGGCCGATACCAATGATGGTCATTTTAAGCTTTTATCGGGCGATACCGATATTGTGCCGATATTATCGTGCATCCCTAGTATCCAGAATGGTCTCTAAGGTGAGCCATGCAGTTGCTAGGGTACCCAGGATAGTTGCTAAGGTATTGCTATGTGGTTGCTAGTGTACCCTGGAATGGTTGCTAGGTTGTTGCTATGCGGTTGCTAGGGTACCCGGGATGGTTGCTAGGGTGTTGCTAGGGTACACAGGGTGTTTTTAATGTGTTGCTATGTGATTGCTAGGATACCCTGGGTGGTTGCTAGGTTGGTTTGGATAGTTGCTAGAGTGTTGCTATGACAATAGATAGATCTAAAATACAGATTATCTAGCTTGAATAATGTACAGACATATTCCTAGATGCATTTTACAGTACATGTGAGTAAAATCCAACTAATTAGCAAATAAATCAATCGCAAAAAGCATGACTGTAAGCAATAAAATACATACCCAATGCAATCTGATAAACAGCCTTTCAATAATTCTCACCCAAACACAGACGAGGATGAGCTACAAAGTGATCAATGTCTAGAACAAACCACAAACACACAGCACAGAAACAACAACAACGACAAGAGCACTTAACCTGGGGGACTTGTTAATAAATGACAGTCGATGGCAAGATAGAAAAAAGGCTGAAAAATTCATCAAACCAACCGCGCCAGGAGAATCCCACAGGCGCTGGTTCTACACCATGTTAAAGCCGTTTCTATCAGAGGTGAGGGATGGGATGTCTTCAGTGAGGATCAGCTTTGCCAGAAGCTCTCTCAGGACCATCTACTTCACTCCATCACCAGACGTACGCAACTCTCCCTTGGAGCCAAAATTGATTACGAGGCCTTAGCTACAGACAGCTTATTGTGCATTGTTCTCCATCACTCTCAACATGAGAGTTCTGAGTATTGTCGCTGGATTAGACACTTATGGAACAGTGTTTTTCTTCTTGGTTGTTGGTTTTTGAGGGATGTTTTCACTTAGACTCTTAGGCTTTTTACTGTTTGGATAACGGAAATGACAAAAAAATGCATTACTTTTGAAAAGTTTGGCGTCAGTATGATTTGAAAGAACACTTATGCTCGCCAAGGCTGCTATTATTTGATTAAAAAAATACAATAAATACAGTAAAAATTTGAATATTGTTTGCTGTTTAAAAGAACTGTTTTCTCTATGAATATATGTTAAAATGTAATTTATTCCTGTGATGGCAATGCTGAATTTTCAGCAGCCATTATTACTCCAGCTCACCGAAAATTCACTGTGCATGAAAAGTAAAGTCCATAAAAAATGTAATCAATTAGTACATTTTTAATTTGATATGCACATGGGGCCATACAGTATTTACTACAGTTTGCACCAGCACACAAAACACTCTTTTGCCATTAAAAAACTACTGTTAGGATTTCCTAAATGCGCACAGTGAAACATAAGCAATGAAAAAGCACAGAGACAGAATTTTTTTTTGCGTCTGAACTTATTGCATATGCATTTGTGAGAGTTTCTCTTTCAGATACAGAATCAATGGGAGGCAAAGTGATTTGCTTAGATTTATAATAATTAGTTTACTGGTATTTGTACCATTATTTAATGCCCAAAAAAGCATGTCTTACTCATTTCTCTGTTGTTAATAAATTATACTCACCTGATTAATTAATTTGTGTTGCTCTTGGTACATTTTGTCGGTCATTATGGAAATGATTAATCTTACTGTGTTCTTTAATTTGCACACTGTTAGTAGATCAACCACAGAGTCTACACTCCCATTGGTGCTTTTAAGGGATTGTGGTTTCACACTAATTTATGCTGTTTACTAAATCTGGTCCTAAGTGTGTAAACCATAATAATCCAAAAATAATTCCTGCACACTATGAAAGTGAAAAATGAAAAGCAACATCTTCAGTAAAACTGTTTTAATATTTTGCACTTGATTTTTTTTGGTGTGTTTTGTAGACTTTTTCAATTGCAGTGAATTTTGGGTGACTTTCATATGCATTCAACTTATGCATATGTAGAATATAGATTATCTACATTGTACCATTATGTGTCATGTGTTTTTTGCACAATTCTGTCAATTTGCTGCTCAAGAAACATTTCTCATCATTATAATTAATGTTGAAAACAATTATTTTTATTGAAACTGTGATACTTTTTTTCAGTATTCTTTGATGAATAGAAAGTTCAAATAAATAGAATTTACTTGTAATTGGAATCTTTTGTAACATTATATGTCTTGACTGTCACATTTGATCAATTTTAAGTGATATTTCACCCAAAAAAATTAACATTTTGCCATCAATTACTCAGCCTGTTGTTTCAAACCTGTGTGAGTTTCTTTCTTCAGTTGGACACAAAAGAAGATATTTTGAAGAATGCTGGTAACTAAACATTTGACGGTAGCCAATGACTTCTATGGCTATAGCATTCTATATGTTCTATTTTATTTTTTTCCATACTATGGACAGTGATGACTACTAGTGATGGTTGGAAAAAACCCCGACCCGCTTTTATGAAATTTCTTGATGTATTTGGAATACAGATCATAACTCCAAGTTTAATCCCCGATAAAACCTGTGCTTTGTTAATCTGATTAATTTATTTAGACTATTTATTTAATGCGATCATGCACACATTTTAATAAAGCCAAATTGGTTTTAGTCACTGTAAATACGGTCTTTGACTTAAGACATAACACGTAAGACACTCTTTTTCACCAACTGCTGGCGTATTTGTGCAATATGAAGAAAGGGTCACTGAACGAATCAGTGAATGAATCATTTTGGTGAACGAACTGAAAATCAACAAATCTCTTGAAAGAATCAAAAATTTCCACCATTAAATTCCATGCAACATAAGTGGATAAAAAAAAAATAATAATAATAATAATTTAGTGACCCGTGGGTTATGAGACGACCCGCGCTTCACTAATGACTACCATCAACTGTACAGAAAATTATACTTATTTTGGGCAAACTATCCCTTTAATGCATCATTGATTAACAATAGTATTATTTATAATAATAATAATAATTAAAAAAAATTAAAAAATCATCTCTGTACACCTGAGACTCATGACTGATTAGAATGCAAGTGACAAAGTGTAAATGCCTTATTTTTTCTTTTGTAAATGGATTTCCATGCAAATGTTGTATTCGTTGGCCCACGTCCACCTACCAGCGTTTAGAGCTCTGGTAAGTAGATTGATAGCCGGGTGTGGGCTTTATTTATCATTGTGCAGAGGTCCTACAGTGCATTTGATTAATGTGTCCTCCATACTATCAATCTCAGGGATTGATCCTTCAAATAGAAGCACCATGGGCTCTGGTTTCCAATCACTTGTAATTTTCATGACGCTGTTTATGAATCTGTGAAGGTACAAATAACAGCATTGCAGAGGAGGAAAAAGGTGATGAGTTTTTCCTCTGACAATGTAATTTTAAATGCACGAGTACCTGCAGAATGGGAAATTAGCCTTAACATCTCGCTACAGACAGAGAAGAATTGTTTGAGAAGACAGCTCTTGTCATAATTAGTGCTGGCAGCTCTTAAGCAGATACGGAAGACAAATGTCACACTCAAGACATCATTCAATGCTATTTGATGAAAAAAAAAAGAAAAAACCTGTCATACTTGCTAACCCAGCTGTTCTAATTGTAAACATGCTTTTACAGAATGAGACATTACGATGGTTCTAAATAGTGCAAAACCAGGCAAAACATGCTGCCTAGATGCCAGAGTGTTGCTATGCAATGATCTGGATGGTTGCTAGAAGGATCTTCATGTAACTAACTATTGTGAGAGGGAACCAGTGTCACTTGGTTGCCTATACAAGGTGACAACAATAAAAGAAGAACTACTTTACTTTGGGCAGTAAATTATCACATATTAATAATGTCATGGCTATTCTAGCCAGCTCTTGTGCCGACAAATACATACAAAATATGTCAAAATATCCACCTTGGAAATTATGCTCAAAAAAACTGTCAGTTATTTATAAAGTGAAAGTAAACAGTTGAGGGAAAAAATGGGATGTGTATTATATTGGATGCATTCATGGTCTCTTAAAGTGACCGCGCCTAATTTAGCTACTGGCTGCTGTAATGTTAATCCAAGAAAATGAAAGAAAATCACTCACTGCTCTTGACTGAATTACTTTGTAGTTTTATCAGTCAAACCAAAAATTATTCAGACACCAGGTATAATTTTTGATATATATATAGCAAAACTGTAATAATGTGAGAAATGTTGAAGGTGTCTGAATAAATGTAGGTTTGATTGTATGTGTCATTTTTACATTGAAGACTATCCAGTGCTATTTTACATTTAATTATTTGGTTTCTGTACTGTGACACCTAATACTTGAAAAAAACTTAAACATTGGTGTGAAACAGGCGTAATGTTGTTTGCATCTTGTGCAATGTGGAATTAGTTTACATCTTTTTCAAGCACTTTGTGATGCATTTTGGAAACATGAGATGAGTCCCTTTTCTAATGCACCACCTAGCTTGATATACCCCTTCTGAAAGACTTACTGTTTGTCAATTTTATTTGGGTAACACACATATTTTGAATGCTTTCGGCAGAATTCGAATGAGCCATTTTAATCTAGATTAATCTAGACTAATCTAGATTAATTTCAAGATCACAGTGAGAGTAATCTAGATTAAAAAAATTAATCTATGCCCACCTCTAATAAATACACACATTATACATACATTACATAAATATACATTACATAAAATAAAGAAATTAATTAATGAATAAAAATTATATTCAGATATTCTGAATCAACCCTATTGTCATGTTACGTTGCCAGAAGGAACACGGAGTTGAGTATAATTGAGATAAGACTTTATTAAATGCGACACAGGGGATATCCAACATGGAACACTGAGGAAGACACACGTAAGTGATAAGATAACGAAGAAAACGAAGGGCAGACAGATGCATGATATAACTTTAGGGACATGGAACACACGGGGAAGAAACAAGACACACCTGGGAACTAATCACACCAAACAAGGGAGTCAGAAACTTGATCACGGGCAAAAACACACATAAAGAGTCCAGTGTGACATTACTCCCCTCTCCCGGTAGGTGAATCCTCACACCATAGAAACAACAGGTGTGGAACTTGGGAGGAGGTTCCTGTGGAGGATGGACTCCTGGGAGGGGACCAGCAGACAGGGTCCATGGAGGAAGGAGCCAGGGAGGAGACGACGGAGGAAGGAGCCAGGGAGGAGACAGGAGGAATCTGGAGCAGGAGGAGTCCAGCAGGACCCAGGCCACAGCCATAACGGCCCAAGGTGGAGCCGACAGTGGGAGGAGCCATGGAGGAGGAATGGCCGCTGACTCCAGGGGGCCGACCCATGGCAACAGAGCAGGTGGAGGAGGATGGCCAAAGAGCCAAAGTGACGGGGAGGATCCGGAGGGCCTAGGCGGAACAGATGGCTCTGGCAACTGATGCAGAGATATGGATCCGGAAGGCTACAGTGGAGTCAGAGCAACAGAGGACTGACGTGGAGCCTAGGGGATGAAGGAGCCTGACGGAGCTGGAGGGATGGAGGAATAAGGCGAAGCCAGAAGAGTGGAGTCCTGAGGTGTAGGATGGAAGAGCTGGAGGGATGCGGGAGCCAGGCAGAGCTTGTGGACTGCCGGGCCATGGCGGAGAGGAGGGAGCTAGGAGCCATGGTGGAACCGACAGGTCAACAGGCCAAGGCAGAGTCCAGGCCTTAGAGGCATAGGTGAGGGAGATGCCAACAACGGCGACGCTAGAGGATGACAGTCCAGCGGAGCTTGCATTGCAATGATGGTGGGCTGAAGGCGAGCAGAGGGGCTGCGAGATGACAGTGTGGAGAAAGCAGGAGGGGGGGTTCGGGCATTTCGGAGTAGCAGCCACAGGAGGACACATTCTAGGAGCAGGCACTGGAGGACATCTTCTAGGAGCAGGTATTGGAGGACACCTTGTAGGAGAAGGCACTGGAGTGAGCTCTGTAGCTGGAGCCGACGCTGGGGAGAGCTCTGGGGCTGGAGCTGACACTGGAGTGAGCTCTGGGGCTCAGGAGCCCGTCCTGAGGCGAGCTCTGGGGATCAGGAGCCCCTCCTGGGTTTAATTGGGGATCAGGACCCCACCCTGGGCTTAACTGGGGATCAGGAGCCTGCTGTTGCTCTGTGTGATGATGGCTCGCCAGTTGCGGCGGGCTCTTGCTCTCCATCAGTGGTGGGCTCGGGCAGGCGCTCCGCACATCGGGGAGATGGTGGGCTATGCTCTGGGTCCAGAGTGGACCTGGTGAGATCTTTTATTGCGTGAGAGGTGACCCGTTTCTCGCCAGAGTCCACTTCACGAATGCGGTGAATTCCTCCTGAGGACTATCTTCGAAAGGCTTGTGCTATAGAAAATGCAGAGAGCCTCGCTCGGGTAGGTAGTGAGATGGGCTAGCAACAGGAATTGCCTCATATTGTCCTCGAGAGATCATCCTTCTTGCTCCAGCAGCTTTTTGAAGTATTATTTTAATATAAAATACATGGTTTCTATCTTCAGTCTCACATGTCTAGCAAGCAGCACTAGTATAAGCCACGATAAGCTGTGTAATACAGTGACTTTACTTTGCTTAAAGGTTGTTTTTGGTAAATCAACACAATTTTCTCTAGAACAGACATACAAAGAAAACCAGTCAAAGCATGAGGTTAGTAAAGTGATTATTCCCCTTCTACATAACTAGGCTGATTATGAGGTCTTTGATCTGCAGCTAATGCTCCAGCATTCACTTAGGTAAAACATTGATTCATTGATGTGGCTATGACTTAAGGGGCGAGAAGCGTCTGTCTGTTGACAGTCAATCAATGATATGTCTCAGCTCTCATAAAGAATCACGATGCCAGGATATCCACGCCAGCACTTCCTCAGGAAACTCATTATAAAACGAGAAATGTGAAAAGAAAGAAAGCTCTGGGGACCTATGCCAAAACCGAGAATACATTTTGTTTTCTGGTGTGAAAACAAATAATGGGATTCTAAATGGAAGTTAGTTTTAAGACTGCCGATGCGATTTGGGAAAAGTGACTTTTTAACACTTCAGTTTAGTCATAAAGCTATCATAAGGAAGCATTTAATTTACTTTATCCTTTTATCAATATTACTGATTAACATTTAGTCCACTTATTATGTTATAAAAAGGCTTTGCGCACCACCAATTGTTGTCATTTAGTTTATCATGAGCATTTTTAACCTTCTTAACCTAAAGATTAAACAGGATTTTAGCTATTGTATGTTAAAACATTAAAAACTTTATTTTATTAAGCATGCATATGCTGATTTAAAAGTATGTGTGTGTGTGTGTGTATATATATATATATGTATATATTATTACCTAAATTCACAAATGTATTTAAATAATAATAATACTAATAATCACGAATAGCAAAAGGAGTTGAAATAAAAATCAATTAGAAAATAATCAAAAACACATTGTTGTCATACAATTTTTTAGTAGTCATTTATATATATTCTTATGACGTAAGGTCATAAATGTCTTTGGTCTCTGTGCTGCTGTTGGAGATTTAAATGTTATTATTTTGTGTTTTGTAATCTTCATTTGAAGTGCTGAGATTTTGATTGGGGAGGTAATGGGGCATTTGTTTGGGAAATGCAAAGACAGTGAAATGGAAAAGCCATTGAAAAGGCACAAAAATAAATATGAGAAAAGTGGACAATAAATGACATGTATTGTGCTTTCTTGTGCAAGTATGCCCTTATTTACAGTCCAGTCAGCATTTCTTTAGTTGAGAAATTTTTGAGATCAGCTGAATCAAACATGCTTATTAGGTCAGACTATGCAGTATATATTATTAAAGGTTAATAATGACTTTTTGTCTTCAAATTCGGACTTGTTTTCAGAACTGCAAGATATAAATTCATAATTGATTGTTTTCTCAGAATTGCAAGTTTATATCACACTATTCTGACCTTGTTAGTCACAATTCTGAGATGTAAACTGTTAATTACAGAATGTGAGATAAAAACCCGCAACAAGCAGAAACCAGCTTCCAGATCACCTTTGTGTATGAAATGTTTGGCATTATTTTTGTGAACATACTCTACATACTATTCTGTGCTCGTCTTGTAAATGCCTAGAATCTGTAAATGATGTGAATTTTCAATGAAGAACTCAATGAGAAGGATATTAATATCATCTGTGCAACAAACCCAGCAGTTTATTTCCACAGCGCTGAATTACGCACATATGGCTCCCTAAAGTTTGGTCTCGACTGCTGAAATGTCTTGTTTTGTCTATCAGCTGAGGCTTCAGCGAGCTTCTCTCTCTGTCTATCTCCCTCCTCCAGCATCTTTAGACCCAGTCAGACATTAGTATTCCAGTGCACGCTCCTCACAGCAGTAGCCGGTGCCAGCCACTTAATTTATCATTTATTGCTCTACGACAACCGAAGTAATTGAACCTTTTGCCCACGGAACGTCACTGGCAACCTGGTGGCCATTTCTCCCAGCCAGCCTCATGGTGGCCACATTTCAGGGCCCTTGGGTGGAAAATGGAGGGCAGGGATCTCATTTATAGAAAAGCCAAGATGGTTAGTAGGTATCCTCACCTCTCACCCTTCTCTAGAGTGACCCGAACCCTTCAGATGCCTAGCGGCGCTGATAGGAACAGACAGGGATAGAGGAGGGTTATGACACTTCAACTAGTCTAAAGACAGGGTAAGATGTTCCTAATGAAACTCTAAAGTGCTGCATACTGCTCTGGATAAGGGTGAATCTCATGAAAATCTGTCCAGGTCATATTTAATGCAAAATTACAAGAAAGGAACTGAAAATTTGAAGACAACAGAGCCTAGTTTCTAATGGGGTGTGATAAAAAAAATAATAATAAAATGATTAAACAATAATAAAACAATATATTTATGCTGATTTAAAATTAAATAATAAAAAAGAATAACAATAATACTAATTAGTTAAATAATAAGACTATTGGTGATGTATAACCATCAAGAAAATGTAAAAATATAAATCAGTCCTATAAAATATAAAATATATAAAATATAAATATTTAAAAAAAAAATCTTAATTGTAAATTAAATATGAATTAAGTAAAGTAAACTAAACTAAAGTAAAGTAGAGTAAAGTAAAGTAATTAATTTAATTTAGAGGTAAAATGAGACCTGGAAATGTTTTTATTTGATTACCCCATATCCTACCTAAAATGTTTATACTACCTAAAGTTTGAATGCATTAATTATGCCTTTTAATGCACCTTACCGTATAATGCATTGTACTGTATGATCTCTTGAAAAATTGTGATCAATTGTAATACATTATATAGTTATATGTCACCAAATAATTTAAGTGTAAACACACACTGAAAGTTTAAGCTGAGCACATTGCATTGTGGGACCGTGTTCCACTCAAAGAGCTCTGTTTGTGTACTGGTTATTGTGGCAAAAATACAGTATCAGGTTTTAGAAAGATTTCACACAATTTGCATACTGTAAGTGAAGCTAAATTCCAAATCTATTTTTCATAATATTTGCAAAATAGGTCTCTGTGCACAATACTGCAAAAATAGTACAAGTAGTATGGTAGTATCCTATTCCAAACCCAGCCTGGGGTTCTACAGAGCGTGCTTCATTCATTTAGGTGCTGCCGTTCTGGCTTCAGCACTACTGGTAAAACTGGTCTTTCAAAGCTGTGAAGGTAATTTACGTAAGCTGATGTAACGGGTTGAAAACCTATATGTACGTAGGTGACTGTGACTTCAGAAGATGATCCCTTTAAAGGGTTCAAAAGCTCCGTGGAGCTCATGCATTCTCGTTAACGGAAATTCACAAAACTTCAGCAGGCAGATGCCAAGTTTGAAATCAATCAGCCGTTAGAACTCTATATGATACAAGAACACGGATCAAATGGCCTTTTCTTTGTAATATCGAAAAATACCATTCACCTGAAGCTTTCTAACTGAGATCACTTGCATACTTCTGTAGCACGTTCAGTTCGACTTATCTGATCATTAAAAATGCATGCACATCCACATACTGTATGATCAATATGCCGGAGAACAATCAATGCAAAGCAGAAGAATATCAATGCAAACACTATCACTGCTGCTTTGACTCCAAAAATCAATCACTGCTAATTATTGCATTGTATTTATGATTCATTTACTGCATTACATTTGATTTAAATCAGTCAACTTGCATTAAAATGAAACAAGTCCTTGGTAAAAACCAAATTTGTTTGCACTCAAAATTAAAGATGTTACATGTTGCATTTGATTCTTTTGTATCACATAAATACTCATCGGATCATTTTTGTTTTCATGTCACATCACAGCGTCACAAACACATTAGGACTGAGAACCAGTGAGCATGTGATGCATGCTTGAAATGTATAGTAAATACTTATAATATGTCAGTGGTTTCTAGTGCTCCTCAGTATGATTTTATGCAAAGCAGACATGAGCGTCATCTAAAACTATGTTCAAATAAATTGTAGGAGACATGCCATAACTTGCAAATAACTCCCTGTGGCAAACAATAAGAAATAGTATGCTACATCAAGAATATCAGTAACAAACCTATATATCCTCTTATGTACGTAGAAAGGTGGTCTGTCACCACCAGGATGGAGAGCAGAGTCTTTTTCTTTTTACCTGGAAATATGGCAGCCGTTCTCATGTCTAATTCAGGAAGTGCATCTATGGCATGTCTCTCTCTCTCTCTCTCTCTCTCTTTCATCAGCATGCGCCATGCACCCTCCACACTGCACGCTGCTTCTTGCCCACACAGCACTTATTTGATTTGATTCATTCCCAAGAAATTGATGGATGCAGCATCATTGTAAAAATAACTCATAGAAAGGGCCTATCACCTCTCCACCCCTGGAAATGTCAGAAGGCCTGCTGCACTGGCTCTTTATCACAGAGGATGAAGGTTTTTAGATGGATCACATCTCTGGTGTTCACAAGGCAACTCTGAGCAAAAGATCAATGCACGGTTTTCCTTATTGTCTACTGTACATCACACTGTAAATGTGTTTAACGGTAGAATTAAAATGTGATGAAGTACGTCAGGTTCAGTTTTAGAATGATAGAAAGATACATAGGTTGATTTATAGATCAATCTATATAAATTAGAATGTTGTGGGAAATCTTGCTGGAAAATGAAATCAGCATCTGCAAAAAACTGGTCAGAAGAAGGAAGCATTAAGTGCTCCAAAATTTCTGGTGCAGTGACTTTGGTTTTCAAAAAACACAATGGACCAACACCAGCAGATGACATTGCACCCCAATTCATCACAGACTGTGGAAACTTAAAGGGATAGTTCACCCAAAATGGAAAATTATGTCTTGAAGGGTGAGGGTGAGTCATAAATGACATAATTTTCCTTTATGGGTGAACTGAACCTTTAACACTGGACTTCAAGCAACTTGGGCTATGAGCTTCTCCCCCCTTCCTTGAATTGATTTTGCTTGACTCATAACGCTGTGGTTCTCTCGGTTGGTTGTGCATCTGTTTCTTCCACACTTTTTCCTTCCACTCAACTTTCTGTTAACATGCTTAGATACAGCACTCTGTGATCAGCCAGCTTCTTTGGCAATGAATGTTTGTGGCTTACCCTGCTTGTGAAGAGTGTCAATGATTGTCTGCAGGACAACTGTCAGATCAGCTGTCTTCCTTATGATTGTGTAGTCTAGTGAATCAAACAGATAGATAGATAGATAGATAGATAGATAGATAGATAGATAGATAGATAGATAGATAGATAGATAGATAGATAGATAGATAGATAGATAGATGTGAGGTTACTGGGGTCTTTTCTCTCAGGAGAAAGATTGGAGAAAAAGAATAATTAAGCAGAATTCTCCATCTGCCCCTGAACCGACCTTATTGTGGTTTTTGGAAATAAAATTGACATATTAAAGAGATCTCATTTGTGATTTCTCTTTTTTATCGGTTGGGTTTCAGCATGCCAGACGTCAGCCTGCTGTTGCATATCTGCCATCCTGCTTTTCTAAAGATGGCTGCCTGTAGATCAAGTCTTGTCTGACAGCACAGCATGAGCACAGAGCTCCATTTTATGTGCTGCTGCTCAGAATGTGACTGCTGGGAGGACGGAGAAGCAGGAACAGGATGGAGATTATATTTCTCTACACCTTTGTACAGCTTTTTTAAATTATTTTAACATATATATTAGTTTGGTGGGTCAAAGACATGACACATATTTATTTTTTGTCAGGCTCTATGAATGTATTAAAAAATGTAATACATACAGAAAAACAATGTAAAACCTCTTCTAAGATGAACATGCTTTAAATTTTTGAGTTAAAATTAATTTAGATATTTTTGTGGACATTAATTAAATAATGTCAAACTATTCATGATAAGACAGATGGATAGACAGACAGACAGGCGGACAGATATATAGACAAATAGATAGATAGATAGATAGATAGATAGATAGATAGATAGATAGATAGATAGATAGATAGATAGATAGATAGATAGATAGATAGATAGAACAATATGCATATGCATTATACATGTATATGCCAATGAAATTCATACAGACAAGGATTTGTATACATCCTGTTTTCAATTTCTGAGTTAAAATTCATTTGGATATTTTTTTGGGACAAAAAGCCAAAAATGTCAGGATTGGATAATTTATGCATAATCTTTGCATAATCTTTCATTAATAAAAGTAGTGAAGCCTTTTGTATTTAAACACTTTTAAATCAAAGCCTATTACAAGCCAATATGAATACTAATATCACTTTCCTAAGAACCTGGTATATGTGCTTTAAACGAGATCGTTCGTCACGCTTTACATTTCACTGTGTGAGCTGTAGTTGTCACTATAGATTTATTAAGCTAAAGAAAAAGTGTCTACTACAAATCAGGCTTGTCTCCAGGGTTAAAAACGGTGGCTTTGCGTATTTGTCGAGCTCATGTAAATCCTCTGCTACCTCTGACAGATATAAAGCTGCTGTGACCGAGAAACGTCTGAAAGCTTTGCAGATTCCAGGTGGAAAACAAAGCCGTCGATCACTTTCTTTTGGTCTAAACTACGTTGAAACAGAACGAACAGGTAGATAATGCCTTGAGGGGAGAAAATAAAGAAAAAGCATATTTGTTGCGGCTGAGGAGCTGAATGCCGGTAAACCGATCTATCTTGGGATCTAACTTTGCATTTCAGAGAGGCCGTCCATTTGCACTTCTGAGCTCAAATATGTTTATGGCTTTTTTTCTCTGCCAGTCCCCAAACTAATTGCTATTGCTTATGCTCTGCCGCGAAGCACTTGGAAGAAAAATATGAGGAATCGGGAAATATCAGGACAGTTTTAAAGCTCAGCTCGCTAAAATACCATGGAAACACATGATGTCCTTTCTCTCTGGCAGATTCACTCCGGGTTTGTGTAAGAATTCAAGGTTATGCTGCGCAGAGCACATGGGTTTATCTGTAAACAAAGACTCAAGCACGTCTCAGCGATTGGTGATAAGCAACAGGCAAAGCTGCACTCAATATGCAGAATATTTGACTGAAAACACATAAGATATTGGCAGCTGTCAAGCAAAAAGTGTGAAGACTAATAACATCCAAGCAGAGCGTCTGAGCTTCCTACAGCAGTCAGGCAAACTGGATTTAAACACTTTCTGAATAAGAAAGAGAAGATTACCTGTGTGAAACATGCATTGCTAGAATGAAGGCCCTAAATGTGGCAACAAATGTTGATTGTGAGTCAAGCTGGTGAAAGGCATTTCAGCTCAACCTTGAATCAACTACATCACATCCCATCAGAATGACAACATTCACTGAATACACAATTAAAGAAGACTGATGTAAATGCTGTCTAGACATGATCAGGGTTCTGTGGATTAAAGGATTCTGACATGTGCTCATGTTTGTAGCGATGTGGGCCTTTTCCTATCATTTCCTTTGTGTTTAAGAAGAAAGACAGAAAGAATACTCAAATAGATAATATAAAAATGACATATGATCTCTATGGCTGTTATACATTATATAAGTTTATTAATACAAAGACTTTTTAGAAATGTCTCTGATTTCTGACTCTGATTGGATAAGTAATTTTAGTTGTCTTATTCAAAATCACTTTGACACATGGCCTTGTTGTTTTAATAATTGCATAATGAAAGATTTATTTTAGTTTTTTTAGTTTTTTTCAGGTTTTCAGAAACACTTTATATGTAACTTTCAATATATAATGATATGAACAAACATTTTAACATTACATAATGATTAACCAAATGATTAAAGAATCAGAAAGTCAATGGAAAGGAATGAAGAATGAAGAAATACGTTAAACAAATCTTTAATATTACATATCACAGATTAGTAGTTTGTGTCTGTGTGTGTGTGTGAAATGCATTTTGTATTTTTAATATATACACGCTTCAACTCAAAAGTTTGGGGACAGCAAGTTATTATTTATTTAATTTGTTCTCTCTCTATAGAAATTACGACTTTTATTCAGCAAGGATTAAATTGACCAAAATTGACAGTAAATACATTTATAATGTCACAAAAAAATTATATTTCAAATAAAAAATGATATTTAGATTTCCCAATTGTTTAAAATGTCTTGACATTTTTTTTTTTATTGCAGTTTCCACAAAAAAATTTAAGCAACACATATAATAAGAATAATAAGACAAGATAATAAAAAGATAATAAGAAGAAATGTTTCTTAAGCAGCAAATCAGTATATAATAATGATTTCTGAAGGGCCATGTGACACTGAAGACTGGAGTAATGATGCTGAAAATACAGCATTGATCACAGAAATCAATTATATTTAAAAGTATATTCATATAGAAAACTTATTGTAATAATATTTCAAAATATTTTTTGATTTTCCTGTATTTCTGTATCTACAGTATATTCCTATTTCAATGTATATTAATTACTTATCTGTGAAGCATTATATAGATTGTATCAAAGCTATTTCACTGCTGACACAATAATGAAAATGAATACAAAGTGTTAAAGAATGTAAGAAAAAAAAAAAAATGTAAAGAAGTAAGGACCAGACAGCAGCACAATGCCAATCTTTATTTCACAGCTGTGCTCTCCGGGCCAATCCAATAACCCAGCAGCACACGAGGGCTCATCCCAGCATGCTCAGCGTGTGACATGTTTACGGCGGGCCACTGTGTGACGGCCGCTGGTCCGCCAAGCTGCCGTTACAGTGCAGAGCTGCTCTCTAGCATTGCCATCATCAGCCAGCAAACTTCAATCGCTGATTCACTGGGCCTGACCTTCAGAGAGACTGGGCCAAAGCCAGTGTCTGTGTGCCATGATTAACCAGAGAGGCCAAGTCCAGACAGAATGAAGGAAGAGTTTATGTCTGTGAGACGAGTGTGGCCAAGAGAGACAGGGAGTGAGACAGAAAAAGCAAAACAGAGAGTTATAACTGCTCTCTCCTGGTGAGGTTTCTAATTTACTGGTACTCACAGACAGATAGTCAATTCTCAAAGCAGACCCTGGATCTCAGTAACAGTGTGCTGCTTTCATTAGGGGCCAATATCAGTGCCGGCCCTTAAATCTTGCCTTCATATTTTTCCCATATTCTTGCTTCTCTCATTTAATGCTGAATTCCCTATACATAGACACTCAGAACATCACAAACCTTCTTATTAAAGGGGCAGGAAACACTACATAACTAAGCCCACAATCACTATGACCAAATTTCATAAAAATATTAACTGAAAACCTTTAAAATGCTGCATTAAATTTTTACTGTGACTATATAAAAATTCAATATCGTTGATTAAAAATTCTGAGACTGAAAAATAGATTAAGAAAATATATATCCTCTTGAGTTTTCATTCATGGGGCTGCCAGATGTCATAGTTTAAATCTCCCTATCAGAGCTTTTCTCTTAATAGGACACATTTTCTTCCCTGTGTTTTATATGCGCAACCTGGCTACCATTCGCATGCACTCTTTCTGTAAAAAAAAAAAGAAAAGGCTGATGAGCTGAACATTTTGAGCTGGAGTTTAGTGATCTACATTAAGATATTGTGCTCAAATGAAAGTGACGTGACCCATACTCAGAATTCATGCTCTGAATTTAACCCATCCAAAGTGCACACACACACAGCAGTGAACACACACCCGGAGCAGTGGGCAGCCATTTATGCTGCAGTGCCCAGGGAGCAGTTTTGGGTTCGGTGCCTTGCTCATGAGCACGTAAGTCGTGTATTGCTGGCCCGAGACTCAAACCCACAACCCTAGGGTTAGGAGTGAAACTCTCTAACCACTAGGCCACGACTTCCCCAAATGAAAGTGTAATAAAGCCAGTCAGTGTTTCTTTATGTGCTGCGACTAAATCTGCCATCAGACCTTCACAGTGACAAAATGTAATAAATCCAAACATGGATGTCGACTTTATTGTTTGCAATTGAGAAGGCTGAATAAATGCACTTATGCCACCTCTGTGCCACAATACAAAGCCTTTCTTGTTGTTTTTATTGTTAAAAATCGTAGAGGTTCAAAATCTTCTATATATAACTAAAACCCACACATTTAATCGTCAGATGCAGATCCTGATTTGAACTCAATGTGAGATAAAACTGTTTGAATCAGAAAATGCTGTTTGCTATCTGTTTCTACTTTTCCTGTTCCAATTTCCTCCACTAACCAACGCACTTTAAAGTCAGCGTCCTAGAATTGGACTGATTTATGGAAAGTATTGCAGGGGTACATATGAAAAGGCAATCATCTGTGAAAAACACCCAGTCTGAATCCCCCAAGACTTGTTTTTCCTAATAGAGTCAGTCACCTGTTGGATTCCTTGGATTCAGTGCAGGTACTCCAGGCTATTCAATTAGTTCAAATTAATTTCACACATTTTTTTATAGCTTTTGAGCACCAGCGGACCTCTTCCTTCATAGTTTATTAAACAAACACCATAATATTTGTTCTTCCATTTCTAATGAGAAATATGAGCCAGTTTATTCTTTCACTCCTGGCAAAAGACGTCAGAAGTTCCTGCTGCTTTTCGTGTTTACGCCTTCATTCAGATGCTCAGGGGGAAATTGGAAAGCAAACACAGCCCAGATTGCAGTTTTCATCTATCTATCTATCTATCTATCTAGATGAAATATATATATATATATATATATATATATATATATATATATATATATATATATATATATATATATATATATATATATATACAAATGCTATTTTAAACATTTACAGGGGCTAGTCTGTGATTTTATTGCCATGCGAATCCAGAATGTCTGTTTTTTTCTCCCACTTTTCTTTGTAAAAATCCCTTGCCAAATTGCCTAATGTTTTTTGACAAACGCCAAGGTTGTGTGCCAATTTAATTGTCATCCGAATCCACATTTCTGAGTTTACGAGAAGAAACTGATTCAAAATTCAATATTTAAATTTACATTTTTGACCTCCAAACACCATGAGGCAACTGTTGTACTTGGCTCTAATTTGCATGCATACTTATCACTGAAATTGTGGAAAGTATTTACAAGAACAAACTGTTAAGAACAAAAAGAAGAAAGTAAAGAAAAGCATGTAAACATTTGAAATTGGTCATTATGGCAGCAACATGCATGCAATGCAGTTATATACATAAAAATGCAAACCAAGCAGCTATATGTTTACCTGTACATTACCTGTAAAAAAGAGGTTGCATTAAGTTATTTCTGCTAATCTCCACATTTTTTTTAAAACATCCATCATTTTAAAAGATAAAATGCAAGACGGAAAACCATTTATAAACTAGCAATTCTATTTTCAGATTTTTTTTTAACAGGAGAGTTTCTAATCAAATAATGAATAGGATAATATTAAATATGAATTTATTCTCATTATTCTAATTATTCCAGGCATTTGACATTTTTTAGACATTTTGTAGACGTTCCTTTGTTCGTAGGATCACAGAACTTGATTCTTCATAGTAAAAAAATCAATCGCCATCCGAATCCATGAGTTTTATCACTAAGGTGCCATGTACATGTATTTCTACAGGAGAAACTATTACCGTCTGAATAGGGCTATAGTTGACAAACAGCATATGCAGTGTGAAAATGCAAACAGAAACTAGGTGCTTTTTTAACTCACTGAGAGCACAACTCGCTCGACATATGTGCAGTGCTCCAAATAGCATCCCAGACTGCTGTTTTTACCCCAAAAACAGTCGCAATAGTGTGTAATCTTCAGTCATAGGAGGAAAAAACCCAGTTCAGAGCCCTGCACATCTGCTGCGGTGCAGCTTTCCGGTCGTCTCTCTGTTGTGGACCACGACTGGAAACTGGAAACAGTGGGTTGACACGGATAATAAAGATGAGCTTTCCAAAAATTCAGAGGGGAGCTTGAATGACAGCTGCTATAGGAAGCTACGCCAGGAAATATGGGGTGACAACTGTAGCTCTAGGTCCCCCTCTTGATTTTTGGAGGGAAAGTCAACGGCGAAGCAACTGAACAGAGCAGACTTGAGCCCCACCTGAGGCTTTTCTGATTAAAGTGTGTTCGAAACTGCCACCTGTCTCCCCACGATGAAATCAATCCAGCCCACCGAGAGCCCCCGTGCCTAAATCAAAAGTTCTCTCTTTGCCATCAATCAGCAGAGGGGTGTCTGACAGCCCTTTGAGTGGCATCTGGTGTCTGTGCACATTTTTATGAGCACCAAGGCCATTATTTGCCTGTTTGTGGGTCCTTGCCTGCACTCGGCTCACCTTGAGCTTTGCTAATTTGGCATTGCTGAGCAACATTGACATCAATCACTTGAGAACAACCAATTAGCCTCTTAGCCTTGGCTCTCCCTTGCTCCCATTACGTCTTGGTGGAGAAGTGCCGTGCCAATCAGCGACAATAGATTTCAATCGAATGTGCTCAAGAGTTACCGAACAAGCTTTGGGGATATATTGACTCAAAAATCTGACCCCTACCAGCATGAGCAATGTCCAATAACGCAATGAAGCTTATTACAGCCGATTAGCTACTTTGGGATGCACACACATTTGTCCTCACCTTTATCATCAGGGTCATGCAACAGTTTTTGGTGAGATAAGATACGATCGATAAAACAGCCCTGTTTTTGTTGTTGTTGTTTTTTTCAATCAACTAAATTTTACAAAAAAGAAAATCATTAATTCTGGCCTTCATATGCAATTTACCATATTTTCTGGACTATAAATCGCACTTTTTTTCATAGTTTGGCTGGTCCTGCGACTTGTAGTCAGGTGCGACTTATTTATCAAAATTAATTTGACATGAACTAGAGAAATGAACCAATAGGAAACATTACCGTCTCCAGCCACCAGAGGGCGCTCTATGCTGCTCAGTGCTCCTGTAGTCTACAACTGTGGAGCATAGAGCGCCCTCTCGTGGCTGTAGACGGTAAAGTTTTCTCTTGGTTCTAAATAAATGCGACTTATAGTCCAGTGCGACTTATATATGTTTTTTTCCTCATCATGACGTATTTTTGGACTGATGCGACTTATACTCAGGTGCGACTTATAGTCCAAAAAATATGGTACTTGTTACTTCAAAGCTAAAAAATAATAAGGATTTATGCCGTAAATATCCAAACTAGACAGCCAGTGATTGTCATGTAGTTTCTTTGTATGGATAAGCAGAAATTACATTTTAATAACTCCTTTTATGTTCCAAAGGGCAAAAAGAGTTTTCACAAGAGTTTCAAGTGAAGCGAGGATGGGTAAATGATGACATAATTCACCGTTAACATGATCTGTGGAAGGTGGAACGTGATTGGACTGGCACATGACACATTCTTCTTGTTTTCTTGAGCAAAGCATTCAAAATCCTTTGCTCAAAAATCAGAGCGGGGGTTTTTATCGATCCCTGTTGATTTATTCAAGACAATTCAATTACCTGTTTACATCCTCATAATTTATGCTGTCACTTTAATGTTTACACAGCTGGATGAGCGTCTATCATTGTCGTACAAATCTTTATCTCGGGGGCTCTCGCGGGGATACGGAGGTTCCTGCCAAAGACAAACAAACAAAACACCACTGAACCTCACTGCTAGAATGAGTCTTTGATCGAATGCGTGAGCACGGTGTGAATTCAGTATAAACTGTGTACGCAGCACATTGAGCTGCTTTTGGCAGGACACAACAGCTCAGATCATAAAAGTGTTTCATGAACAGTCTTCTTTAAGATGCTCCCAATCTCACAAACACTTCTTTGGATTTCTGGTATTGGATTGATACTGAGATGATCTTAAATGTCCGAAAGGGATCGTTCATCACAAAAAATAAATAAATCTGTCATTAGTTACTCACTCTCATGTTGCTCCAAACCCATAAGTGAAGCAGAAAAGAAGATATTTTGAAGAACCTTGGTGTCCAAACAACATTGAATTTCACTGAATCTTCCACAGAAGAAAGTGGGTCATACAGGGGCCTGTTTCAGGAAGGAGGTTAAGTGAAAACTCTGAGTATGTTAACCCTGAAATGACGGAAACTCTGGGTTTTGCATTTCAGACAAACATGAGAAAGCAGGGTAAGTCAAGCCTGTTTCTGAAAGTGAGGTAACTTACACTCTGAGTCAGTTACCATGCTAACTTACTCTATGAACCTAACCTAGTTGGTAGCAGGTTTTATTTTGTAAAACCAGAGGTTTTTTTTTTTTTTTTTTGTCTCCTTCCCATTTTTAATGCACAAGCAATGTTTAAATACTTCATTAATTCATGCATGCTGAAAAATGATTTTCTTAATATTTTTTTTTCTTATTTCAAGTACAAATATATATATATATATATATATATATATATATATATATATATATATATATATATATATATATATATATATATATATATATATATATAAATCTTAAATCAAGATGGATTTTCTATAAAAGAACATTATATATAAGGAATAATTGACGACGGGCCGTTGTATTAGAAAAATAATGCACTCCGGAGGTGCTACATAAGTATAGAATGAAGCTCTTTGACAAAATAATTTAAAATAAAACAAATTGTATAGAAAAAGAATGCAGCACCTTTGATAAATGTAAATAAATAAATAAATAAATATTTAAAAAAAATTGAATGATCATAAACAAATAAATGCTACAAAAGTTTAGAATGAGGAACATATGATAATAAATAAATGCATATTACAAAATAGTAGAATGATGATAAACAATCAAACAAATAAATGTTACAAAAGATTAGAATGAGGAACAGAGGTTAAATAAATAAATAATTAAATCAATAAAGTATAGAATGCAGCACTTTTGATGTATTTAAGGCTTGACATTGGCTTTTACATCAGCCAATATTGTGGAGATGACAGGGATGAGTCAGGCATATCTCAGTGGATTTTCAAAAAGCACCATGGTGGCCGTCGACTGTGTGTGAACATACCTGCCACTGGACTCACACTTAGCGCTCACTCTCCCTATGATCAGACCAAATGTAGGTGAGAATGCTGTCCACTAGCCCTCTTCTGACTAGAGACCAGAGAGGCCTTTGATAGGGATTAGGACAGCAGAAGTGGAGACTGAGCTTGAGAATATAAAAAACGCACATCTCTTAAGAGAGAATGAATAAAAGAGGTGGAATCACAGCCCGGGGTGCCACCTCAGGGTCTGCCGTCTCCAGCCAGCTGGCTAATGAGAAACCCTCCTACGCTCTTCTTTGGGATGATGTCTTTCAATCTCCCATCACAGAAAAGCACCGCAAAGACAATCGCTGCATCTCAACAGGTCCTGGTTGATGACCGTTGGAGAGGAGGGAGAAAAAAAGATGGATGGACGAGGTGGAACAAGTATACAACAGATCAGCTACCTTTGCTGATGGCCTTGGTTCATAATAGACTTTTGGGGGGGTTGACGTGGCACCTAATGCGACTGGTGGTTATTTATAACGTTTCAGAGCACTGCCTCTGCAAGAAAAATACGAGTTTGCTACAATTTATCAGGAGCCTCATTTGCATCCACAAGAGCTACATTTACATGGACCTGAAAAATACATATTGTTGGCTCATTTGGATTGAAAAGCTTCATGTGAACATGCCTGGATGACATGTATGCGGACCTGAAATAATCTTATCAATAAAAATAGTAATAAAATTGTAAATAATTGTAAATAATTTTATCTTCTCAGTTGGATTCCAAAATAAAACTGGTTTATAATACTGGAATAAAATATTTATATTTCAACATTTTTAATTGGCCACTGAAGTAAATTGGTGTAGTTTCTTGCAATATATGCCATAATGGTGTGTATGGTGTGTGTGTGTGTGTGTGCGTGTGTGTGTGTGTGTGTATATATATATATATATATATATATATATATATATATATATATATATATATAAATATATTTTATTTAAATATTCACAAATTTGAAATTATTTTAATATTATTTTACAAATGTTTCAAATTCAAATATAAAAATGCTAAAAAGGACCATGATCGAGTCTGTTAAAAGACAATATCAAAATATTTGAAACATGATTCAAATGTTATGTTTTATTATATATTTAAAATTGTAGTATTAATAAATAAACTGCATGAAGAATTAAGCACTCACAGTAGCTCCAGTGGCATTATTTCTTTGGCTTTCTTGTTCTGAAAATTGTGACTGCATGCACTGAAGTTTTGTTTGAAATGCATGTAATTCACATATAAATGAATATATGAATCAGATTTCAAAATCTAGTTTCAAATTAACAAAGCTTTCAGACTCGGCAATTGGACTGAATTTATTTGGATTGACAACAATTAGTTTATGTAAACGCGCTTTTCATTGAAAGAGAGTCGTTCGGATTTTCATTTTCATTTTCGGAGGTTTCTTTTCTGCAAAGTCTGAATAAGGCTGATTTTTCATGATTCGTCTACAAAAAGCAAGTTCCTTGAAAGACTGTCTTTGTTTCCCAGCCACTTGAAAGCAATACTCCAAGTTTGCAGTTATGCAGATGTTTGCTCCACTGGCTGGTTAAAAATGCAAGTATCGTTTCACAAGCAAAATGAATATGACGCCCTGGGGTCTCCTTTTCCGTCAATTGGAATAGCTAGCAGAAAGGAATATCTCGAAAATGGTACTCCAGGCAAACAATGAAAAGTGCAGCGCCTCATGAGACACCCAGGATCATGGCGGATCTGGGACTCGATTTCATAAAATCAGCCTCTCTACGCCAACAATAAGCAAATGTGAGGGGAAACTGTGCATTTTAAAACACTAATAAAACACCAGAGGCTTCATGGGTCTCTACATGAGGCTCCGGTGCTGTTATTACACGTGTGTGTTGCTATTCGCAGAGGGAAGGCTTGCAGAAGGCCAGACGATATATAAACGAGTTTGACAATGAAAGTCACTGCTGCAGAATTGGAATTTGAAGCACCACATTAAATGATATCAGACACATATGTTTCCATTCCTCTGGCCTTACAGAAAGATGTGTTTTTCAATATTCAATTTAGACTATAACAGTAGCTCTCTTCCTTTATTCAGCAATTATGCTTGAGGAATCCTAATAGAAAAACTTCAATTACCATGGTAAACAAACCCACTGTTCAGACTCTGAAACACATAAATAATAGAAAGGAGGTCTATAATACCAGGAGAGTTAGTATAACCATTCATCTTAATGGTGGAACACAATCTGAACTTTGCTATCGTAGCACACTCACTTCAGTTCTTGATTGCTGTTTTTGAGCCAGTAAGCTGAGCCGTGGATGTCATGTGACTAAGTACTCTGTAGCTGCAGGACGATGATGTCATGACTCAACAGTGATTGGCTGATAGAAACAGACACACAGGTTTACTATCCTTGTGTCTCCATAGGCATAATGGTTTGTATACTGTACAAACCGTACATTATATAGCCCTACACCTAACGCTACCCCTCACAGTAAACCATCTGCATTTTTACATTCTCAAAAAACTCATTCTGTATGATTAAATGTAGATCCTTATGAGTCGTTGTGTATTTGGGTTTGAGTACCCCAGAGATAGATAAATGTGTGCACACACACACACGTTTGTGGTTGTGAAAAGTTGGGACATCCCATAGGTGTAATGGTTTTTATACTGTACAAACTGTATATTCTATGGCCCTACAGCAACCCTACACCTAACCCTAACCCTCACAGGAAACTTTGTGCATTTTTATTTTCTCAAAAAAAAACTCATTCTGTATGATTTATAAATGTTTTGAAACATGGGGACATGGGTTATGTCCTCATAAGTCACCCTCTCCTTGTAATACCAGTGTCATACCCATGTCATTATACAGAGTTGTGTACTTATATGTCACAAAATTAAGAGCACACACACACACACACACGCACACACACACACACACACACACACACACACACACACACACACACACACACACACACACACACACACACACACACACACACAGCCACATACATGTGTGTATTTTATTCACATAATCTTTATCTTTTATTATCTGAGAGTTGTTGTTGTCTTTTGTCACTAAAACATATTCCTTGCATTTGCAAACACTTGGCAATAAAACCTTTTCTGATTCCACATGTACAGTACACACACACAGAGAATCGAAATTGCGTTACTCTCAGACCCCCTGTGCATACAGATAACACTAACAGTAGAGCCTAAAAATCTAAATCAAATATAAAATATAAGAAACAACTATACAATAAGGGAATCTAAAAAACACGTCATAAAATTAAAAATGAAGTTAAATAAAGCAGAGCAAGGCACATGGTAGATAGAGTGCAAGCCAGTGAAGTGAACAAATAGTGCAGATAAAAAGATTTTTAGTGCAAAAAAGCTTATTCAGTCTGATTAAATTGCTCAAGAGCAGTTATTTTATTTAAACTGACTGACGAGGTGGTAGAATGACGTCAGTTCCATGCTGAATGAGGTAGTGAGCAGACCAATTCTGCACAAAGTGACTGGAGCATGTCATCGTATGTTAGTGGAGGCGAGGGGTGGGGGGGTGAAATAGTTCAGTGGGGCCTGGGGCAGAAGAGGGACGAGGTGTGTGTGTGTGTGTGTGTTTGTGTGTGTGTGTGTGTGTGTGTGTGTATCTGTGCAATATATTACACACTAATCCAATTGCCATTTATCTTAAATAAATTAAAGCCCAAACACTCTTTCAAAAAATTCATTTGAATTGCAATATAGGAGGTTTGTTGAGTTCTAATGATAAAACTACGAATTTCAGTGTTTAAAAAACACTTCTGATTACCAAGCTTTAGAACATTATGTTTGTCCAGAGTAAACCTTCGGCATATTTGTTTGTTTGCAGATGCCTGATATAAAAATGTTGATAGATCATAAAATGTAAATAGTTTTAAATTGCCATTGTAAATTGTTGCATTATCCTGAAAAATACGGCATAATATTGGAATCAGTCGATCATTCGAGTTCTGTCACTTTTATCCCGTCGAAAAAAGAAAAAAAAAAAGTCAAATAAAGAAGGAAGAAATTAATGAATAAATAAATAGTGGGATATATAATACATTTTCATTTAAAAATGGAAACTATATTATAAAAAAATAAATAAAAAATAAATGAAAGATAAATCAATAAATGAACAAGTAACACCATACAGACAAAAATGAATGGATATACACTGCATTCTGATATGCTTAAAAGAAATGGAAATGCAAACCAAAGGGAACATGTACCATCAAAGTTGAATGTGAAATGGGCTGTTATTCATTCATCACTCCTGTTGAGGCTAATAGTGACAGGATGTTGTGCATTGACTCGGTCTTGACCCTGACTACACTGTCACTAGTCTGACTAGTGGACAAATCTGACATGACAGGCTTGCAATGTGATCAGAGTGTAAACTGCTTCGGACAGAGATGTCCACCTATGGCCTAATTAAGATGGGCAGTTTGAACCGTCACGGCTTCCGGCATAAATACACCCTCAGTTTACAATGAATGTCTGAAAGCATTGATCATTTACTCAAACTGAACGACAATCAGCCCTTTCTCCTCTCAGCATGAAAGCTCATTGTTCAATCTTTGATGTGATGGACGTATGCGGCGTTGCTCTAATAAGGATATTTACTTTTGTGCATCTGCTTAAACAATCCATAATCAAAACCTGATTGGCAAAAGGCTCAGATGCTTCGAATGCCATTGGCAGAAAAGAACTAAATCAGCCGGCTCTCCTTCAATCTTGTATTTAACGCATTTTCAATCAGCTGAGCGGGATGCAGGGAACACTAAATGAATTGCACAAGGCAGAGAGAGTCAGCCGGTGTCAAACATGCAGCACAGCCGTGGAGATCAATACCAGATCCTGATCTACAATTGATGAAAAGCTTCTACTCTCTGCTCTTGTATAATCTCAGATCCTGATTTATCTGTGTAGGGAATGTTTTACCGAACATGTGATATCGATTCGCCGTCCCGTCAGCCTGTGTCTCTCATCCCTGGGTTTTTCTCGCATATCTATTACTCTTCTTTGGTCCATCTTTTAGTTGCATTCTCTTTTCTACCGCTTGCTTTTGCATTTGCATTTTCCATTATGCTGTGTGGTCTATAATGACCGGAAAATGCCGTTAGTGTTCACATTCATCTGGTTGTTTGGAACCAAAATTAAAAAGTGTATGACATCGACTCTTATTCTTAAAATGAAAAATTTAAATTGCAACCAGTGTTCATTAATCTCCAAAAATGGATACATCACTGAAGAATCTTAATTTTCAAGGGTTAAACTGTTGCCACCTGCCACTCTCTTCAGATATATAGCATCATTTTTATATTTTTAAGCAGATTTCTCTGGCGAGTGCTCTTACTGTCCCTCTAGATAGTCGAGAATGAAGAAAAGGTCAAAATTCAAAGGCAGGTTTGAGTCTCTCTCTATATACACAGCAGCTGCTGGCAGATTGGCTGTAAGTATGTCCTATCCCTTACTAAATTGCTTTTACCGTAATATAGCACTTCTGGGTATCCTTTTCACAAGACTTTGAAGTCTTTTTACTTTTACACTTGGCAGCAACCTGTTTCATTTCTTCTTGCACCCTGGTCTCAACTCAACTGTTATCAGCAGAGAATAGTCTCAGTGAAATTTAGTTTTTTTTTAAAACCTAATGCCTCAATGTAGCATTTTACAAATCCTTTAAATTCATTTTTCTCTTGCATTTTGAAGGATTTATTGTGTAATTCCACAAACATTCCAAAAATGAAATAACAAAAAAAATCTAAAGTTAAATAAAATTAAACAATTATATTTATTACCCACCCACACACATTGTGTGTGTATACATACACACATACATATATATATATATATATATATATATATATATATATATATATATATACAGTATTGTTCAAAATAATAGCAGTACAATGTGACTAACCAGAATAATCAAGGTTTTTCGTATATTTTTTTATTGCTACGTGGCAAACAAGTTACCAGTAGGTTCAGTAGATTCTCAGAAAACAAATGAGACCCAGCATTCATGATATGCACGCTCTTAAGGCTGTGCAATTGGGCAATTAGTTGAATTAGTTGAAAGGGGTGTGTTCAAAAAAATAGCAGTGTGGCATTCAATCACTGAGGTCATCAATTTTGTGAAGAAACAGGTGTGAATCAGGTGGCCCCTATTTAAGGATGAAGCCAACACTTGTTGAACATGCATTTGAAAGCTGAGGAAAATGGGTCGTTCACGACATTGTTCAGAAGAACAGCGTACTTTGATTAAAAAGTTGATTAGAGAGGGGAAAACCTATAAAGAGGTGCAAAAAATGATAGGCTGTTCAGCTAAAATGATCTCCAATGCCTTAAAATGGAGAGCAAAACCAGAGAGACGTGGAAGAAAACGGAAGACAACCATCAAAATGGATAGAAGAATAACCAGAATGGCAAAGGCTCAGCCAATGATCACCTCCAGGATGATCAAAGACAGTCTGGAGTTACCTGTAAGTACTGTGACAGTTAGAAGAAGTCTGTGTGAAGCTAATCTATTTTCAAGAATCCCCCGCAAAGTCCCTCTGTTAAAAAAAAGGCATGTGCAGAAGAGGTTACAATTTGCCAAAGAACACATCAACTCGCCTAAAGAGAAATGGAGGAACATTTTGTGGACTGATGAGAGTAAAATTGTTCTTTTTGGGTCCAAGGGCCACAGGCAGTTTGTGAGACGACCCCCAAACTCTGAATTCAAGCCACAGTACACAGTGAAGACAGTGAAGCATGGAGGTGCAAGCATCATGATATGGGCATGTTTCTTCTACTATGGTGTTGGGCCTATTTATCGCATACCAGGGATCATGGATCAGTTTGCATATGTTAAAATACTTGAAGAGGTCATGTTGCCCTATGCTGAAGAGGACATGCCCTTGAAATGGTTGTTTCAACAAGACAATGACCCAAAACACACTAGTAAACGGGCAAAGTCTTGGTTCCAAACCAACAAAATTAATGTTATGGAGTGGCCAGCCCAATCTCCAGACCTTAATCCAATTGAGAACTTGTGGGGTGATATCAAAAATGCTGTTTCTGAAGCAAAACCAAGAAATGTGAATGAATTGTGGAATGTTGTTAAAGAATCATGGAGTGGAATAACAGCTGAGAGGTGCCACAAGTTGGTTGACTCCATGCCACACAGATGTCAAGCAGTTTTAAAAAACTGTGGTCATACAACTAAATATTAGTTTAGTGATTCACAGGATTGCTAAATCCCAGAAAAAAAAAAAAAAATGTTTGTACAAAATAGTTTTGAGTTTGTACAGTCAAAGGTAGACACTGCTATTTTTTTGAACACACCCCTTTCAACTAATTGCCCAATTGCACAGCCTTAAGAGCGTGCATATCATGAATGCTGGGTCTCATTTGTTTTCTGAGAATCTACTGAACCTACTGGTAACTTGTTTGCCACGTAGCAATAAAAAATATACTAAAAACCTTGATTATTCTGGTTAGTCACATTGTACTGCTATTATTTTGAACAATACTGTATATATATATATATATATATATATATATATATATATATATATATATATATATATATATATATATATATATATATATATACACACATATGTTTTTTTTTAATTGTTTATATCCATTATATTTATTTTGCAAAATAAATATTTGAAGTAATGCAGCTAAAAATAGAATGCAAGATTATATGTTAAAATCATGAATACCTGTAATATGCCATTTGTGTTGCAGAAGTTACAGTAATTAAACAAGACAGCTTTAACAAGATCTCAACTTGTTTATAATTACTAAAACTACAGTAGCATTTTCTAGATAAAAACTCTGTATAAAAATGTCATTATTTATGTTGTAAAATGAGTAAATGCTTAAAAGTTGACAAAAAAAAAAATGGGTACAAAGAGAGTTTGCTTGTCAGGGAGTGTTTGCTCCATCAACACAACCGTATTCTTAGCTGTCTCTCTAACCTCACTGAGTGCATAAAAATCAGAGTTGTGAGAGAAGCTTCAGAGAGACTGAAACTGAACGGATGACGGTGACCAGTCAACCATATACAGCTCCGTAGAATACTTCTCTATATGAAGGACAGAAAAGAAGCCATTGCTCAGAAAGGAGTTTGTGAAAGCACCTATAGTGTTTACCGGAAAGCATAACAGTGACCGAACTGCACTGTGGGAAAAGATCTGTGCTCCGATGAGGCCAGGATAGAGCTTATTTTAGCCACAAACTCAAAGCTATATGTGCAGTGAAACTGCAGTGCTGCCCACACAGAAAAACAGCATCCGTACAATGAAGTATGGAGCTGTTAGCATCCTGCTGTGGGGAGGCTTTCATCAGCAGGGACTGGACATCTTGTTAAAGTGGAAGGAAGAATGGATGGTGCAAACTTCATGGAGCTATTGCACGAGAATCAATGTCTGCTAAAACTAAAACTAAATATATATACATCTTTCAGTGGGATACGCATGAGGCCAAATTAACATTTGAGATGCAATGGCCTATGGTCTTCTCAGACCACTTGAAGACATTCACTGTTTAGAAATGTATTTCTGTGCAACCTAAATCTCCTTGGAAGAGTGTCATAAAGGCACCTGTATAGTATGCAACTGTAGTGTACACTCTACACACCCCAAAAACTATTACAGACTAGCATTGTAAAATATGTAAAGGAGAAACATCAGGGTTTGTAAAGTGCATCACACAATTAAAAGATGATGAGAAAATGTATATAACATACAGTATACATTATACCCCTATCTGTCAAACACTCCATCAAACACAATTAATTCAACGTTTCAGCAGCCTTGCATGTCAGCTTTTAAACCAATCAATAGCAGTGATATTTCTAAAGTATTATCACACCAAAATAACATCATAAAATGTTTGCAGATATTTTACTTAAATCTATAAAATTATAAAAACATATTTATTCAGATTTTGATGTGCATACAAATATTTGATATTTTAATATATATATATATATATATATATATATATATATATATATATATATATATATATATATATATATATATATATATTATATATATATATATATATTATATATATATATATATATATATATATATATTATATATATATATATATATTTTATATACTAACAAAATATATTTTAGATATTAAATATATATTATACTGAATACACATCTTTAAATATGGACACATAAGACAACATTTTTGTTTACACACACAGGGCTCCTGTATATAAAGGTTTATGAATTTAATATGAATGTACATGAACCTCAATGTATGTAAAATAGTCTCCTGTTTTATTTTCTATGAATTGCCCTGGTTTCTACTCGAAGGGTTTTCCTTTAGCAAATTCATATTTATCATGCAGGCTGTCAAGCAATCTCACAAATGATATGGTGACATGTACTGTAGGAATTCTCAGCGCTGACATGTCCTCTCAAGAACCGACACACTCATTCTTAAATACACCCTCTGGCTGAGGGGATCTGGTAACCACAGTAACTGATCGAGCACCCCGTTATCTCCGAGGCAGCACTTGGTGATCTGTACTGCATTGTCTGCGCTGGCACTGATGTTCTCCCAGCTGCCAGGAGGAATCAGTTCACTGAGAAGGACGCCAGACAGCATCCCTTAAAGCCGGCCTGTCACCAAAACTTTGAATCCTCCCCAAACAGAGGAATAAAAGCCTAAAAAAATCCTCTGAAAAGATGCCTGTGGTGTGAATTCGACGAATTAAGTGATACACTGCATGGTGTCCTCTTATACACCAAAGGGATGGAAATTAATGGCCTTCATCTTTCTAAGATGTGTTTGAAAACAGCGAGCAAGAAAGTGCTCAGTGTGATTGTGTCGAGTGTTTTCTGGGGTCACTGGCTGCGTTTGGAGTGGGATACTAGGGTACTGCTTTATGAATATTGTCCAGCATATAATGTATAATGTCAACTGTCTTTGTGAATCACAATAACAATAAACATTTCAAACAACAGCATGCTACCTTGCTGTAAAAAGATTAAATATTTCGACTGATGTTACTTCATCACACTTAAAATTGCTCTGTTGTATATATATATATATATATATATATATATATATATATATATATATATATATATATATATATATATATATATATATATAATGCTCATGTGTTCAGAATGCATACTTTTTCTGCAGTATAAATTATAGTATTCATAGTCTGCACATTTTCTGTGAGCATGGCTTACTGTGTACTACATTTACCAAAATATATAATAAATACAAAGGGAAAAGAAAATTAAATGGAAATTTATATATGTGCAATATCTTATTAGCAATGCCACGAGGGAAAATGATAAGATGCACACCAATAAATCCAATAAACATCTACATATGTATGCAACTAATAGTCAAAAAATAGTGGTATGAAAATATATTAGTCGTCACGTTAAGGGTACATGCTGGGATAAACAAATATATTTTTTTTATATTTCATAAAACTATATTAGTAAAGCATATTGGCCATCACTTTTTGAACACTAAGCATTTTTACAATAAATCACAAGAATTTTAGGTGAGGTTTGTGGCAGCTGTGATTTGTTTGTTTCCACAGAGCACAACAGGCTCTCATGCGGTTTAAACAATGGTGACCAAAACTCAGTGTAATGAAGAGCTTTGCCTCTTGTCTCCACTTTCAGGCCCTCATGATATCCAGTGCATTGCTGCTCCACATCAAGAAGCGGCACAATGAGAGCAAGTGAAGTATCGGCCCGGGCTCCCTCACCTCTGGATATGCACAAAGATGAAGTGGAGCAGACGTTGAATTGTTTTGTCAGAATGCTTGGCAGCACTTAAAAACAAGTGAGGCGTTTACAGCATGCAAAATGCTCACGGAGCGCTCAGAAGGAACACAGGTTTGAGCAAAGTAGGCCAGGTAATTATCCTTTTGTGCTTCGGGCTTAAAGCGAACGTCAGGCGCTTCATCAGATTTTTGCTTTGTGTCTTGGACAGATCTAATTAAAGTGAGAATATTTTTGTAGATGAAAAACAAAACACCTAAATTTGGGCCGTTCATCCACATTCCTTCTGCTTCCTTTGAAATTAGCTGACAGCATCTTAAATTCAAACATATACAATATGAATAGAAATGTGCATTGAAAAAGTCAAAAGGGTCCATTTCTGATGCTATAATGACTGAAAAATCCAAGCTCTTTTAAAAATAAAATTAAAATAATAAAATGCTACTGTCTGTATTCCAGATACTATACTGCCTGGTAAATAAATGCATAAATAAAAATACACAATTTATCACTGTATGCAAAAATAAAATAGTATAAAATAAAATAAAATAAAATAAAATAATGCACATCAATATTATAAAGACCAAAACTGACTTTAATAATAAATGTTTTTGGTGTTACTGTATATAGTTCATCTGTGTATGCTATAATAATAATAATAATAATAATAACAATAATAATAATAATAATAATAATAATAATAATACAATTAAATTAAATTAAATTAAATTAAATTAAATTAAATTAAATTAAATTAAATACAAAGTCAGTTTAAAAATTAACTTTAATAATAAATGTTATTGGTCTTACTGTACACAATTCACCAATGTATGTAAAAAATAAATAAAATAAAATAAAATAAAATAAAATAAAATAAAAGTCCAGAGATGTTTTGTGTTAGGTTCTGATGGAAGATAACTTTTAACTTTAAAGGTCAACACATACTCCTACTACAACATTTGTGCAAAGATCTGATTAAAATACATAAATTCCTGAAGAAAAGTGGATAAAAACTTGAAAAGCTGAACTAGTTAAATAATTCAGAGACAAATCTAAGAATCACTCTCTCTGACTGAGGGGAAAGAAGGACAGAAATGGAAGAAAGGGAACAGGAGATTTGTAGGACTCACCTAAAAAAAAAAAAAAAACGAGAAGAAACAAAGGAATAAAAGGCAGAAGTGACTCTTGCAGTGAGTCTAGCTGCCCTTCTTCGGGCCGCATCATTAAACGTGCTCGGGTGCAAAGTGACTCATCACTCGTTGACATTCGACAGTGGTTCTGAGCCACAAAATGATGTTTTTTTTTTTTTTTTTACAGCTAGAAGACGTGGGATCAGGAACAGGTGGGCTGAAGAAAGTGGAAAGGTTGAACCAATGACAAGAAGTCAGTCTATCTGACAGTCAAGCATGCATAAGTGCTGTTCAAACTTTAATCGTCTCATTTCCGGGGCAGAAAACCCCACCAATTCCTTCATTTTAGAGCAAGACTAGGGAGAGTTGCTTCAACCACACAGGATAAAAAAAATATATTTTATTAGGTTTTAACGGCCCCTTAAGGAGGCGTAAGGCTGCTGGATCTCAGAAAAAAAGGAGAAGATGTAAAAAACATGGAGATATTAGTTATTCTAGCCAGAGGAAATTCTATTAGGGTCTCATGTTCATTGGGCCCATGATGCATTCCCAAAAGAAAGTCCAGATTGATAGACGCTCCACTTTCTCACCAAAAACTCCTAACACGTTGCATCCCATTTGACGGCTGCCTAGATGTTAAATAATTGATGATATTACCGAGAAACATCTTTATCACATTTGTGCTGGTTTCTGCATTGGCTTGAAAGTGCGTTTGATGGTTCATGATATAATCATGTGCCTCTTAAGTCACTGAGAGAGATGTTTCTTTAAGGAAGCAAAATGAAATATTACTCAATAGAAAAATCACTGCATGAATTAATAATATTGTCATCAAGTTGTCTTTATCACACATACATATTCTCTTTCATAAATATCTGATGCATTCAATCTTACAGACACTGTGCAACCAGAGAATGAGTGCAAGCTGAAACATGTCAAGACTCGCCGCGGTTAGCAGCGCGAGAGGCGGTTAGCGCTTGACTTACTCTGGTCAGAACTGGATCAACTGGGGGTTTGGGCCCTAAATTAAAATGAAATCACCTTCCTGTCAATCAACCCAGTGGACCTCAGCAGAGAGAAACGAATGTGGTGCTGATATAAGAGGGAAAATGACATTTCAGAGCATTTGAGCAAAGAGTCCAAGAAAGATGTGTTATATGAAGAGAACCAGAACTGCATTTGTACCAGAACAAGCCAGATCCAGATCCAGTACTTGATGTATCTTTTATGTATTTTATGGTATCCATGCATATGTTTTATGAAAAATTCATTATAATGATAATAGTTCATCAGCTTTCATTTCAATGTATTATGAAAAGTAAATGTTGATTTTGACCAGTTGTAGCTCTTGTTATATGACATTAAAATAGTTTCTTGGTTAAAGACTACAGTATTTCAGTAACAATTTACAGTACAGTTCTAAAATTAACTATAATGAACGATGAGCAATATTTTAACAACATGTACTCTTTATCTTGAAGTTGAAGCGTAGTTAGAAGATTACTGCTGAATAGTTATTCTCTAATCAGGATATAACTAACTAATTTCCATCAAACCATGCTAAAAAACGGATCGGTTGCTCTTGAGTTGCTTTACTCGTGCAGCTGGGGTCTGGATTCAATCCCACGCTCAATAAAGGCACCTGAGCCATGTGGCCAGCCAAAACAAAGCTTTTACACTCAACTGCAACAATGAAGGCTAACGTGATGCCCTCCACACAGCTGCGTGCCTCTCTGCCAGCAAAGACAGCACAGGCAGACAAGGGTGCAGCTCCACCACACTGTCTGCTTGGTGTGTGCGTGTGCATGTGTGTGTCTCGCACTGTTTATCACACTCCAAAAACACTGCCAAAACCAGGACAGCCGCAGGAGAGAAGCAGCAGCATGGGAGGGGGGTGCATTTACTTCTTATCATGTCCCTTGTGCATTAATGGGTCTTTAAAAGGGGTCACATAATAGAAAAACAGGTTTTCCTTGCTATTTTGAAGTAAACCAGTTCAATCTATAATATAGATTTGCACTAAATTAAATATTCACAATGCTATCTACTCTTCCCAGCCCATCAAGACCATTAATTGAGAATGGGATCAAAGCAATGTACTCATAACATGTAATTACATCACGAAAGCCAACAAAATGGTCTCCATTTGCATCCTTAATTCACATTTTTAGTCTTATATTATGAATGGTTCATCAGTGCATGCTGTTTCAATAATAATAAAAAATAATAATAATAATAATAATAAAATCCCCCTTGTTTCCATCAAAATATAATGTCATACTCCACTTTTAAAAGTATACATTCAACCTCTTCAACTCAAGTCATTTTGAGGCATTTACAATCCAATCAATTCCTACTGAATTGTATTAAATCCTGGCCATTTTTTCCCCCACACAGAAATGGAAGTAAAATTTGTTTTACTTAAAATCAGACTAAACCTGTGAGAAATGATTTCAGACTACTACAAATCATCTAAAACCCCATAATTTAAAAGACCAAAAAGTATGAAAAAAAGTAACTATTATAAAGCTTATAAAGAGCACAACTGACTTTAATAATAAATGTTTCTGGCCGTATTGAACACAATTTATCAGTAAAAGCTACACTAAAATAATAAAATAATAATAAATAATAATACAAAAAATCAAATCAATTAAAATCAAATAATCCAAACAAATCCTGGTCCTGCCCTACATTCCACCAACTTACAGTATAACATACAGACACACATTTGACCTAAAGATGCTTTATGACTGTTTGTACCCTGCATTAATCATACAATCAAGGTCAGTGACTAAGTCCTAAATGATTCTGCTTTCGATTTCTTAGCAATTTGTTCTTCCAATTCACAGGAAAGCCTTCAGCATCCTTCACTGGCCTGTTTCATTTAACAAGACACTAACAACCCAAACTGCATTGCCTCCAGGTTATATTTTGTTACCTTGCGGCTTAGTTTTATACATTTAAAGTTCATGAAATTTAAGACATCTGTTCAGATGCTTCCTTCCAACTTTTTCACTGCAGCAGGATCGCTCTGACTTTGTGTTCATAAAGGACTGTTTGTAGCTGACATATGCTCATTTAGCACTGCATCCCAGATGTCAAGTGAGTGAACATACTCTTTATTCATTCACATGCCATCTCTTCCCTGAGAATGTCACTTTTATTACAAATACACATCAGCTCTGTTCCAAAACCTCACGAGCTGTCCTGCTGTCTACTGCCTGCCCAAGCAGATGTCTGACTAAATTGAAACCATAAAAATGTATGATCTGAAACATTTTTGTGTGCACAACATGCAGGACACTAGTTTGGTAGTAGCATGTTGCTAATTTAACATCACCATACTCTAAGGATAGCACACACAAATAGCTTTATAGTCCTTTTGTATGCACATACTGTGTTTGTGTGTGTGTGTGTGTGTGTGTAGCTCCATTTTTAAATCAGTTTCATGTGACACTGAAGACTGAACTAATAATGCTGAAAATTCAGCTTTGATCACAGGAATAAATTACATTTTAAAATATATTCAATTAGAAATCAGTTACTTTAAATTATAATAATATTTCACAATATTCCATTTTTTCTGTATATTTTATCAAATAAATGCAGCTTTATTACACATAAGAAATTATATAAAATATAAAAAAACATAATTATTCAAAAATTTGACTGGCAGTGTGCACACAAACATACGCACACACACACACACACACACTCAAGCTCTTTAGGAAGCTTCCTAGGTAAGTCTTGGAAGAGAACTGTTTCGTTGCCTGAAATCCCTGCAGAATCATATAATTAGACTGAATATTCATAAAGTCCTTGAAACAGAGATGTACTGTACCACCACATAGAGAAAACACACACATTAATCTCTAAGTCCCAGCTCTGTGTTTGTATAAAACATCCATGTTAAGATGGGTAGACTGAGGACAGTCGTGGTGGAAAAGGTGAAGCACCGCTGCTTGGGCCAGAAACACTGGGAAGACATCCAGAACTCAAGGACGAAGGCTTCGCCATTTGGAGCGAAAGGAGCTGACCCAACAGAGAGCTCTGGGAGGGCCCTGCTCTGCTAAAGAGGACATTTGTAGTTTCAGGAAAGCTGTTGTTCATTTTAATACGCTGAAACAATGCTGCCAAATCACATTGGCTTTTTACAGTAGCTCTTATTCTGGTGGAATACCAAAACACAGTCACAATTATTAAGCAGGGACTTCACAGCAGTGTTACCAACGAATCACAAATTTATCTGCAATGACAGATAGGAAGTTGTAGAGTCAAACTATTTCTACATCCTCGCTTTTTTTTTTTTTTTTTTTTTTGGATCTGGTCAAAGAGTTCATAGCTGAAGCTGCTCCTAGTTAGTTACTTATGAAACTTACATCATTAACAAAAGTGTCAAAGGAATTTCCCAGCATTTCTGCAGAGGAGCTGTACCCGAAAATGAAAATTCGGTCATCATTAAGACGTGAAATCTCATATTTCCAAATACTGACTGTGCAAAGCATCCATTTCAAAACAAAAAAGAGCCTTCATCTGTTATTTTCCATCCATTTAATTGTTGTGAGTGTAGAAAACAGTCCGGTCCACAATCGCACTGTATTATCAGCCCAATGTTATTCTATACCTCTTCTCTTCTGCAGATATGTGCGTATGAGCAATTCCACTGACCACGGTCACAGGAGGTCACAGGTTATCACCGTTCAATAAAAATTGCTTTCTGACAGCCATAGCTTTATGTCTCTGATCTTGCTCTTTGACACTTCCAATTTTCTGAGATAGAATCACTGTCCTTCTTGCTGTAAATATCGCTAGCCTGACTGCTCACAACATCAAGGGGCTTCAGTAATGGCCCACTGCCTGGACTTCCTGCAGTTCTGCCTTGTCAACAGAAAGCTGTCAGGGACTCATCTAATTCAAGCAGGAAAGCAACTATACGATTAAAGAGAGAGATGGCGAGTCAGGCAGACTATAAAACCTTGTAGCTAAAGATATATTCCGACAAAACAAGGACACCGTCAAATACTGAAGAGTGAGGGGGAAACACATTTACATACCAATTATATAAAATATTACACTGTAGCTATAATGTGCTAAAATTACCAGGATTCAGCCAGATTTACTAAAAAAGGAAGCATCTGTGTCTGTCAATGTGAATAGATCTTATTTTAAACTATAAGTGGGAAGTTCAGTTTGATGCTTGATAAAAGCCTGCAAAAAGTGTATAGTGCATTTCACATATTCTCTGTAGTTTAGCATGCTACGCTAGCACCAGAAAAAAAAAGATTTAGTGATTAGACTTAAAATCAACCCAAAAATATCCTACCATTACATAGAACGCATAATCATTTACTTTAAATGTTATGCTTTCACTTTTGTGTCCATAGCAACAGGGAAAACACATTTCACATAAAGTCATACACACATATTACTCAATATCACTGTTTTACACAGTGTTAGTTGATAAAATGCAGGGTTCAGCTCTACATTTACTGAGAAAAATTGGTAACTGTCAAAAGACACAACAACAGGAGCAACAAAAGGGGGCAAAGGACATGATGGACGATAACAACAGAAAGACCATAAAGCAAATGAATCAACACGGGAACAGTACACAAGCAGAAAAGCACAGCACCTTGTTTACAATGCAGATTAAACCACTAAAATTAAATATTACCTTTTACTGGTGCGAAAGCAAAGGCAATTGCCACAGAAGTTCCAAACAAATTGCTAAGCCTCTTAGTCAAACCACTTGTAAATTCTATCCATTTGTGAATTTCATTTATTCACCTCAATAATTATTTATTCTGACCTTGTTTCAAAGGACATACTTCCTGTTATCACTTACTGTGTAAAGCTGAAAGCATTTTTGAAAGCTGTTGAAACACATCCCGTGGGCTTGATCATTACTTACAATGGGGATATAACTGCCATGTGGATTTACCAACAATCCACTGAATCAACAAAACATAACTAAACAATGGCTGTCCTTAAGTTAGACTCCCTATGGATCTCACACTTGTTTTAACACTTCCGGCAATGTGATGGAGACAAAACTCAAGATGACCTTTGCTAAAAGTCATAAATAATTAGACCTGTGAAAACTGAACTGCATATATTTCTACCATGAAGATTGATGTTGCTTTTGCTGTTCTACAGACTGAATAGAAATTTAATTTGTATTGTATGTGTACAATAGTTTATGTGTACTTTGACTTGACCTGAGTAGCTGCTTTGTGGCAAAAGGCTGTACACTTATTTTCTCAAGCTCCTCTATATCTGGACGTGGGCCTTATCATATTTCATGGGAACAACCTATAACACTGCATAAATTATAGGATGCAATTGCTAGCAGCTAAGAGTAGCCATGTGGCAGGATTACGTACAAGGATCAGCAATGTGTACCTTTAATTACGTCCTGAATTGGTGGTTTGTCTGACTAAGTGCATGATTAAGGGAAATCTCTCCAACCCCTCAATAATCCAGTCGCTGCTTCCTTAAATCCAAGATGAGGCAAATATTTATATGGGAACCAGGCCAAAATATTAGCACTCACATTTCATCAATGTCTTTTTTTTCGGTCAATTTCCTTTAAACAAGCAAGCCTCCGCAATCCATTTGACTCAACAGCCAATTGCCTGGGGTGTTGCATGTTGATAATAACGCAAAATCACAGGGGATAGGAAAGGAGCAATGCACAGATACTTGACCCAGTATTTGAAACTACACAATTTCTTTTGTAACCAATCAGTGGTGTATTTTAAAAGCATTGCTTTATGTTTTGCTTTAAGCCAGCAGAGAGTAAAAATCCCCAAACCGGTGCTGCTGTTTGATATATAACAAGGTGTTTTTGTCTCAAGTATGTTTTATCTTACTATACCTGAGGTAAAAGGAGGAAACAAAGCTTTGATTACAAGCCTGAGAACATATGACTCAAGTTGCCATGCACTGACCCATGTTTCCTACCCATTAGAACAGCTAGCAGCAGAAAGGGGAGGGGGAGGGACAACACAATTTTTCGCCTCACATTGACTGGACATTTACCTCTTATTCCCCGCAGTGGTAATGGATTTTAGGAGGGCGACGGATCATACCTCACATTCTCGGGAGCCGGAAATGGTGTAGGTACAGGGTCCTGTCCCATTGACCAGTACGTCCATGGTCTCAGAGTTTGTGGGTTTGTAGTCCACATAATATTCCTGGAGCGGAGAGCTGAGGGTGCGCTCTGTCTCCCGTGCCTTTTTCCGGCGTTTTCTCACCATAGAATGCTGCTGCAGTTGCTTCATGCTGCTGGGATAACGCTTCCAAGAGACATAGATCACTAGCAAGATCATGGCCACGGACAGGAAGAGGGCAACGCTGCCAGCAATTATCTTGTGGAATGAAACATGCTCAAAATCCTGCTCAGGGACAGATGGGGATGCAGCCGTCAGGGAAGGCGCAACAGGGTTGTTGCGTGCTATTTTCTCATTCACCCTGAACATGGTAGGGTGGGGGAAATGTCCAGGTTTGGATGGGGAGCTTACAGTTGAGGAGAGTGGCTGGTAAGGGGTGGGGGTCATCTTGCAGATTCCATGTGTGTCAACAGCTTCAATTACTTTTTCACCCTGAACCTCCTTTGGTGCAGCACAAATCATGGTGGTCTCCTTGTTCCCCTTGAAGTTTCTCAGCCAAGCTACAAGGGGACATAAGCTGGGGCTACATTCCCAAATATTACCTGCAAGACTGATGGTAGTAAGAGAGATCCAAGCTGATATGGCATCTTGAGACACGTTGCTTAGCTTATTGGAGTCCAGATTAAGAGTCTGCAAGTTAGGGAGACACTGGAAGATGCTTGAATCCAACACCTGCAGGTCATTTCCAGAAAGATCCAGTTTTTGCAAAGAGGTCCAGGTCCATGTAATTCCCTGGGTTATTGACTTTATCCGATTCCACTGCAGATACAAAGCGCGAAGGTTGTTCAGCCTTGGGAAATGAGAAAAATTGATCTTTGAGAATTGGTTGTGCTCCAAGTGTAACTCAGTCAGTTTGAGAAGTCCCGCAAATGCGTTACGGGTAAGACTTCGCAGTCGATTGTAGCCCAAATCAAGGAACTCAAGGTTTCGGCAATCCTGAAAGACTCGCATGGGAACCGTCTTGAGGGAATTTGATCTGATGTGGAGACTCAACAGTTTGCGCAAGCCTTGGAACTGATTAAGCTGCAGGACTTGAAGTTTGTTGTAGGAGAGGTCCAGATTGCGTAGGTTGGGGATTGAATGGAATGTGCTGTTTTCCAAATGTGTGATCTTGTTGGAGCTGAGGATCAACTCCTTTAGTCTTCGAACACCCTGAAAGGCTTGTTTGTCCACTGCATTGATGTAATTGTGGTCTAGGTACAGCCAGACCAACTGACTGAGGCCGGCAAACTGACCAGCCCTGAGGTTCACCAAGCTGTTGTAACGCAGAGAGAGGCCCTGGCATCCCACGGAAACATTCTTTGGCACATCACGGAAGGCATTTGACTCACAATACACTATTTTGCCATCGCAGCGGCAGCTTCGGGGACATGGTTTCTCTCGGACTCTGCCTTGGGAAGCCAAGAGCCAGGCCTGCACGAGCAGGGGGATCATCAGCCAACGGGATCTCACCAGGGATCCTGCATTAAACACAAAGAGAAAGAAGGGATAAGCCATGATTCGGTCAATGCTGAATCCTAGTCCTTTGCATTTAGTCAAAAACTGATGATAACTGAGAAGGATTAGTATTCAATTCAAGTTTATTTGTATAGCGCTTTTTTTACAAAAAAATTACTTAACATACTTAATTAGTCCCGCTGCACAGTTTGCACAAAGTAGGTTATCAAATTACATAGCCAATGTTTACTTAATACAATCTTGTATGACAGAGGAAAGTATGAACCTATTCTTTTTAGTCAGAATTTTTATTACCTTCTCGTCATTTTCCATTAATGGGATTACTATACACAATTTTGCTCTAAAACAGTATTTGGCATTCATAAAATATGCAGATGTCAGTTGATTTTCCTAGTTCATGTACTGTAATTAAAAATGAAAGCAAATATAGACCTTTACCTTAGCAACCAAAATAACTCATTAAGCAAGAGTAACTATTCAAATAAGGGAGCAAAAACATCTCCCATAAGGTTTCTTTAACAACTGTAATTACACATTGGAACCAATAAACAGGTAAAGAAACCAGACTGTTGACTTAAAATAATATCTGTCATGGTTCACTGTATGAAATCAAAACATACTATAAAAAAAGAACATGAAAATCTTTGGATAAAGCAAGATAAGCTACAGATGAAAATTAGAGATGCAAGTATCACAACCATACAGAAGAGAGAGAGAGAGAGAGAGAGAGAGAGACGAGTGATGCCCAGATGTCTGATTGTGACTGTTTTGTTTTCTAAATGAAAAAAAAGAGGAATCTAATATTGCTATATAATACAAACTCTGATCAATTGTGCTTGATTGTGCAATACAAAAAACTTTAGTTTGGGTAAATTCACATATAAAAAATAACCTCCCTAATAATCCTGGCTCTCTTTGCTGAGTTTATGACAGAAGCAGTGATGTCACAATTCATGAGCGAATCATTATTTTGAGTCTGATGAATCAGTTAATCCAAATCCGTCTAAATGATCTGAATAATTTGGGATTCAATTGATTAATTCACAAGTAGGACTGGTTCTTCAGCTCTACTAACTGACTCAATGAGCCAGATGTAGAGGTTAACAGCTCACTGGAGAAGAAGATAATTAGTGAATAATTATATAAATCTAGGTCTTTTCATTACACAAACCGATCAAATGACTTCAAAAGATTTTGAATATAGTGCATGAGTCAGGCTTTTTTTTTTTTTTTATCAATGAAAACATCTTTTCCAATCAATGTAGGACAGCAAAACTGTCCATTTCCTCATTGGCTGGCTCAGTGTCTCTTTATGCTGTTATCTGATTGAGCTTTTTCCTCAGTTTGGGCAGAGATAAGGCTTTTTTTTCCCCTTTTTTTGAGCTAAGTGTGTGCCAAAATTGATAACAGCCCTTTGTCTGCTGTTCTTGGAGCAAAAAGAGGAAATTATTGGTTTATCTTGAGTGGCCAGCACAAAGGCTTACCATCTGAACCTTTAATCATTTTACAACTGTTGAGTAAATATAAAAGTAATTGTATAAATGTACAGTGGTGAGCAGCAATGCATTTGAATCTTCCGACCCAACCACTGTTTACCAGCGCCAGATCTAGATCTAACTGAAAGATTTTGTGTAGGTCAATCGAATGGAAAGGGCTAATCTAATAGTCTTGAAGACAGAGCGTAGGCTGGCTGAACAACGTTATCTACAGGACAATCGGTTCAGTGTGGCATTGCAAATTGCCTTTGAATTCATTTAAAATAATGAGAGAAAAACACAGTCCCTAATTTTCTTGTGAAGAGTAAATGTGTTACAGTGCAAAGTAGCCACAATTTATAGTTATACAATTTAAGGCCTACTTTTCAGTAAATTAAAAAATTTTCCTAGAAAAGTCCATGTTACCACTGCTTGTAAATCCAAAATATGAGAATACAGTGCTTCATTCAGTACAATATAGCCTGTTTTGAGCACAGAGCTTTATAAAAACTTTACAGCTGGACAAGATAAGTAGCTTTACCTCCAGATGCGCTTCTCTAGACACAAGGCAATGAAGGTCATTTGCTCATATGAAAGACATATGTCCTAAAGACATTAGGACAATTACCTAAACTAGATGTGTACATTTTTCAAAGAAACTGAGGTGCTTGTCACTGAACAAGCAGTGCTGCATTGATTACAAACTGTAATCTGTTACTGATTTCAAATTACATTTATGAAAATAAAATAAAATAAAATGTAGTAGGTATTGTAATTCATTACATTACACATTTCAGAAAATAGAAAAAATATCTGCACACTGTTACGCTACCTTTATTCAAAAACAAAAAAGAATAGCAACGTTTCGGTCAAAGACAAACACACACACAAGCAAAGGTAATAGTTCAATAAGAACTCACAGATTCAAACAGTTTCAGTTGCACATTTCAGGTCATATATTCAGACTACTACTTGAAACATTTTAGATTACTTTTGACCTCACTTGTTTTTTTTATATTGATATAAATAGGATAATATTGTACCATATTGATAAAAATAATACAAAGAGAAAGAAATAGAGAAATACTCAATTTGTTGTTATTAAGTCCATTAAATATCACATCAAAGTTTCCCAAACTGGAGTTTGTGAGTTTAATGAGAAGCTTATAATTAATTAAATCATAAACATTTTAAATTAAAGTCTTTTTTTATTATTATAAAAATCAAAATAAAACCTTTAAATAATAATAATTAATAAAATAATATAATATTACACCTGTTTACCTGCAATAATTACAAGTACTTAAATTATGGAATCTGACTACTATGTACTATTACATGTAATCGGTTATAAACCATCTATAAACCATGATCTCATGGACCACCCAGAACACCCTTTTAAGGGTGAAGAAATATAATTACATAAATAAGTTAATCTCATGAATGTAATGAATGTATGTATATATATATATATATATATATATATATATATATATATATATATGTGTGTGTGTGTGTGTGTGTGTGTGTGTGTGCGTGCGTGTGTGCATAAGCCATGTTTCAACCAAAAATCAAGTGGAGAAAAAGAAATAAAATATTTCAATAAACTATAAAATTAAAGTAAGCATAAAAATACATATTTCTGATTACTGAATTTAATATTTAATAACTAGTTACTAAATTAATAAAATAAAAAGGATTAAGAAAAAAATCCATTATATTTTTTATTTATTCTGACATTTTTATGCATCATCACTAGCCTAAAGTACTATATATATACATAGCAATAGCATGTGTATAACATATAATCAATAAAAAAAAGTAACTGTAGTCTGATCACAGGTAATTATAATCTAATTTATCTAACATTTTGGAATCTGACTACTATGTACTATTATATGTAATCGGTTATAAACCATCTATAAACCATGGTCCATCTCATGGACCACCCAGAACACCCTTTTAAGGTTAATGTAAAGCTTAAAATGATCCACACGCCACTTGGGAAGGCCAGAACAGCCTAATTAGAAAAAGAGAGATGGGTCAATCAATTTAGCCTCTGCAATATTACCAGCCACACAGAACACCTTGGGCAAGATCACATGAAGTTATGCAAAAGTACGCAAGGACACAAGCAGCAACTGTACAACCCAATAGAGTTCGCATGCAAATTCTCAAAGTTTTAATTAACTCTCACTGCATAACGGCTGGAGTCACCCTCATGAGTCACGCTTTAAGTACAAAAAAGACCTGACCTGAAAACCTGCATTTAATTTGTCTTCCTCTGCATAGATGTATGATAACATAAGTGCATCTTGGCCTCCCCCACCTTCCTACATCCAATTCATCACGATAAAGGAATGGCAGCCAAGATGCAGTCAAATAGTGCGTGTAAACCAGCCCTTGATCTCAAAACTCATTCATCATGCCACCAACATTAAAACACGTCTGCATCCAGGTGTCAGTACTGTAGTTTCTGCAAAGCTTTTCTTGTGGTAAAAGCAATCATACAGACTGGATGCTAGATACCCATGGGAAAGAAAAATCTAAATTAGATCCCTTTTAATATCGCAATTGTTTTTTCTACACAGCAAAATGATGGAATGGTGAGCAAAAAGAGACTTTTTGTGTCTCTGGCAGAGAAAAAGAGAACTCCGTAATCTCACATTTGTCTCTTTTATGTCTCAACATCTTAAGATATAAAAGTGATCAAAAGTCAAACACAAGCATTCCCATCAAATTCTCCCAACGACAAATGATGCACCTATTCACATTGACTTTAAAGCTTGATATTCCTACTGTATGGCAACAGCTAACTCACTTATGTCTGTTTTCATTCCTCCAAAACAATTACTATTGTAATTAATAATCTGCTATTTTCAGAGCGGACCTGAAAACCACAATTTTTCTCTTTATTTTTATGCAATGATGATGTACTTCCTCATGCAATTAATTTCACTGAATAGTGCATACAATAAACCACAAGCATAATTTAAAGCATATATAGGATCACCAAAGCCCTGCAGAAAAGATCACTGTAACGGTGGACAACTTTTTGAACATTAATCCCATCTGTGATTTGTTTCTGTTTGAGCAGGAAAAGCATAATCCCAAAATAGCAGTGCTAATCTCACGCAAAGATAATCTGACACAAAACTGAACAGCTCTGAGCTAATCCCATCACATTCAAAGAGAAGCCTACGTGCAACAGTCACAAAAGAGATTTCACATTTACATTATTATTTCTAAATATCAAATATCAAACATAATGATATTTCCATTACCTACATTTTAATTTCTAATTCTCATAACTGAGAATCCAACAGATACGGCTACTTCCTGCAGCTATTTCTCATTCACTGACATGTTTTCCGTCTCTGTCCCCAGTTATCTGTTTTGACACCCTCTCCACTCTATTACCTGGAAAAGCTCTTAGCCATTTAATAAGGGACACTTGATGTGTCCAGACGTCTTTCGGTGTGTTGCCGTGATGCAAGACAGGTAGTGAGAACGAGAGGAGGGGGACTGAGGAATTATCTCCGGGTCTTATTCTTTCTGAGGTACTTAACAGGAGTATGACAGTAAGTAGTTGTTCTTCATGCTGTGCTATTATCATATTTCTTTACAGCTTGTTTGAGCATGCCAGTGTGGGACAATGGTATCATCTTCACCGAGTGACAGATTCGGCAACATGCTACATGACATGACAGTTCAATTCTGGTAAATATTATGGCATGGATTTCACTTCCACACAAAGCATTTGCAGTGCAGATGACATATAAACAAAAATAAATGAAGAAATATAATTACATAAATAAGTTAATCTCATGAATGTATATATATATATATATATATATATATATATATATGTTTGTGTGTGTGTGTGTGTGTGTGTGTGTGTGCATGTATGCATGCGTGCGTGTGTGTGTGCATAAGCCATGTTTCAACCAAAAATCAAGTGGAAAAAAGAAAGAAAATATTTCAATAAACTATACAATTAAAATAAGCATAAAAATATTTTTTTTGATTACTGAATTTAATATTTAATAACTAGTTACTAAATTAATAAAATAAAAAGGATTAAGAAAAAAATCCATTATATTTTTTATTTATTCTGACATTTTTATGCATCATCACTAGCCTAAAGTACTATATATATATATATATATATATATATATATATATATATATATATATATATATATATATATATATATATATATATTTTTTTTTTTTTTTTTTTTTTTTTTTGTTTCATGCAACTGGTCTTTTCATGGTGAGGTTCACCTAAACATTTACATCTTTTATTATTTTGTCAAGGGTTATTCTTAACAGCCAGCATGTGAAATGTCACCAGAATGAGTCGAGTGAACAGCACACCTGTGAGGCACAGAAGTGAACATCCTCCTACATCATCTGCTCAGTAAACAGCCACAAAGGCAGTGCGACACCCAGCCATTATGATCACAGTACCTTTATTCTGAACACAAGCATCACATTTGTTTCATCTATTCACTCTTACATACTTCCAGCATCATCTCCTTAAGCCATACTTGAATGAACGACTTTTCCATACACAGGGCAATCACTGGAAAAGGAAAAGGGGCAGGGAGTTATTTATGTTCATATTATGATTATTTATGATGGGGACAACCATCTGAAATCTCAATTATTACAGAATGATTTTAAAGGCATCACTTGGAACGATATCCCCTCTTTCCTCAAATTTCAACAGGAAAAGGGGCCAGCAAAACAAGTAACAGTGAAGAGACTACAATAAGACCTCTGCACTCCAAGCAACAGGAATGATTGCATAAAATCATTCATCACAAAACAGTAAATCACAGCTTTCCACTATGTCAGTATCATTTGCTCTGAAGCATGAATCAAAATCTGGATTTTTTATTTTATTTTATTTTTCTTGAAGGATGCAAGACCACATTCTGGATGCATAACTGCAGGTTTTACCTGTCCTTCACAAAATGCACAAATATTTGGGTCCTATAGTGAACTATGGAAATGCGATGCATATGTCTATGTCTATGCATATGTCTGATTCCTAAAATCTGAAAGCACACATGAGGCAGCACAGATTCTCTCCAAAATATGCGAGTTAGAAGAATCTACGAGCACCAGAGAATGCAACCAGGGCTCCAAAACATCAAATAAAAAGACAGCCTGTTGATCATAACACACTCATGCAAAATATAATAAACTGAAGAAGAAAAAGAAAGAAAAAAAAAACCTTCAATATGATGTCTGGAGGTATGCGTGTTGAAAGTTGCACGCTATCAAGAACAGACTCAAAGATGCTTCATTCATTTTGACACATGCAGCGCACTAATAAATCCCACAACATTTTAAGAAGCGATCTTATGGTTTCGATACACCTTATATCCTAACTATATCCAAGGAGCCAACACACCACAGAAAACCAACCTACGGATTAATTTCGACTCGTGCAAATCAACGGAAACGTACCCATCTCTGCATAAATGCCGCGTTTCCAGGAGGTTTTTACAGCCTTTCGATGTGTGATTCCAGTTTCCGCATGGCACCGTCTTCAAACACACTCAGAAAGGAGCACCTGCCCAAAGCTGCGGTGCCCGAGATGTTGGCGAGGTTCGGAAAACTCCGGCAACAGCAGCGTTATTTCAATCCCGCAGCTGCGCCGCTGCGCAACATGTCCAAGTGAACAACGGAGAAATCCTAAGAGCTCTTTCCAGCGAAAAAGAGAAACATTAAGGGTATACTTAGCGAGAATGTCCATAAAAGAACATTTCCAGAGTGTACGTGTGCGTATCAGCTATATCCTTCTCATCAAAATATCCTCCGCTAGGTTGGAAAGTTTGGAGAGATTTGCGCAAAAGCGCCCCATCGGATGTTCGCCAAGGTGCGCAGCTATAAAGAAAGCCAAGCGATGCATGCAAACATCTTTCTTATGTCCTGTAAACAGAGATGTGTTCCAGATATCTGCTGATCTCACAGGAGCTCAAAGCTGCTGCTGTAAGCCACATCCAGGGCGCTTTTCTTTCCCCGAGCATCTATCAAAAACAGAAGAAGGTTTTAAGAGGAATGTGCGAGTGTGATCGCACTCAGCACTGGTGCAGTCATTGCTTAACCTTCTTTTGCAAGTGCTATGCATCGGATTGCCCTCTTCTGGTGGGAAAAGGAGACATGCATCGCCCATTCATAGTATTTGCCTGTAAATAGTGAGGCTAAGTATTCTTGAGCGCGTCTTTGAAATGACGGCATAAAATATTAACATGCCGTAGTTGCATTTATATACTGTATGGCTACGCATGATTCAGTATGACTTAGAGGCATAAATGTAAGGTTTAAAGATCCTTATAGCATTTATTCTGCAATGCTTCTTTTAAACAGTTTAAACAGAACGTGTGTCCGAATACAATTTGTGGCCACTGTAGATTTCACCAAACTGCTGAGAGCATGAACAAGGATGCATCAGTCTGGAAGGATGAAAACGATTGCCAAACAACACTAAGACCTTTATAAGTTGTGACATCAGCCTGCAAAACAGAGCAGGAGGTCTGGATTCACAAAGACTGCCCAGCTGTAACATAAAAGGTATTTATCTGACAATCCTTCATTATAAAAACCTTTTTAGAAGCAACTAATCGACATGCAAGCAAGCTAAATATTGGGAGAGCATCTTTAAAGGGTTCAGTAGTTTACGTAAACAGTTCATCTCTGTTTGTCAGCCACATTAAATAAAACATCCTTCTCACCTTATGAAACAGTTCAAGAGAATATAACCGCCTAATGTCATTCTGCATCAGGGACAACAGCATAATTTTCAAAGTGGCTGTCTGTATCTGCCCTGTACGGTCCATCTAATTAGAGATAATGGACACTTGAGCTCATATCTGTAATATGCCGCATTTGGCTCCAGAAAATACAGCTGGGAAGCACCAATCACACCAATTCCAGCACTCAGCAACAGGCTGGACGCTGAGGGAATCTGTCCATCGCTATTGAGGATACAGATGATCAAGGACAATAAGGCGACAGCAGGTTCAGTCCTCAGTGGAACCGAGTGTTTGTGTTGTGCATCTGTTGTTCCTGCATTCATCCTCACAGAAGGCTGATATTTGTTGTGATGATGAGCTCAGGACATACTGTGGTGATGCATGGAAAACAAATGCAAACGAGTGTCAAATCCACATCTTAATGGGTGTTATGCACAACTAGAGCTGTTTGAGAAGAACAAGAACATAATTTACAGCAGGGGGATACAAATTAGACAAAATAACCTAAAATGAATTTGCACTCACCTTCAGGCCATCCAAGATGTAGATGAGTTTGTTTCTTCATCAGAACAGATTTGGAGAAATGTAGCATTACATCACTTGCTCACCAATGGATCTTCTGCAGTGAATGGGTGCCATCAGAATGAGATTCCAAACAGCTGATTAAAACATCACAATAATTCACAAGTAATCCACACCACTCCAGTCCATCAATTAATGTCTTGTGAAGTGAAAAAATGCATGTTGTTGATTCCTCTCTCCATAATATTGCTTTTCCAGTGAAAAAGTCATCTTGTCTGAATCAGGAGAGAAATATGAGCAGATCAAGCACCGTTTACAGTTCTAAACATGATTTTGATGTGAGAGGACAAAAGAGGATGAATACTGGAGAAAACATTATTATGGGTTATGGATTTGTATTTTGCTAGAAGTGACTGTTTAAAGTTAAAATGCCTTGATGGATTTTTTTTTTTTTTTTTTTTTTTGTAAACAACTTTTGACTTCAGAAGGTGTTGACTGATGGTCTGGAGTGGTGTGGATCACTTGTGGATTATTGTGATGTTTTTATCACTTGTTTGGACTCTCATTCTGATGGCACCCATCCTCTACCCACTGTAGAGGATCCATTGGTGAGCAAGTGATGTAATATATATGTGTGTTTATTTGAATTGTAGAAACCTAACCTGTAAGTGAGCATCTCTGAAATATGTTTTAATTTGATGCATACCAGCTAAAAGAAATATCTTGATAGCTGTAACACTATAAAGTAAAACTGTTAAATCCAAATGTAAAGGATATACAGCATGACTTTTTAAATATTTGTTTTGTAGCTACAAAGTGCATATTATTCATAGCAAACTTGACCGAACTGTTATGTACTGCATAATGAAGTTGCTGTATTCACAAAGACTGAAGTGAAATCTGGCTGTTTTACAGTGATATATGTATTTCAATACATATGCCAATAACCTTAATTGCATTTATGATTCTTCAAGCATCACAAAGGCTGATCATTGCATCTGCTTTCATTCAGCCACATAAAATAATCTACTCAGCACAAATAATAAAATAAATAAATAAATAAATAAATAAATAAATAAGGCTTATAGTTTGTTCACACCAACATTCAAATTTTTTTGAGATGCAGCTGTATTATTATTATTTTTATTTTTTTATTACGAACCTCTCTAGTAATTTAAAATCAGATTTATGATTATACCTTTGCACTGACTAATTCAGCTCTGGTATTCAGCCATCAGTGTGACACGTTCGTTTTGTGAGCTGCATGAAAAATCCTCCAAGGTTAAAACAGAAAATGGAATTTGCTCAATAGCATCGCACACTAATTAACCTTATTGTACTAATAAGGATGTTGCTTGAGCTGCATCACCGGCCACCCATAAAGCTGGCGTTGGAAAGCTACCAGTCATTAAGAAAGGTGGCAAAAGGCCAATGGACGTACAGTATGAGTTACAGTATAAAATAGCCACTGGCAGGTTAGTTTGGAAAAATGAGTTTCATAGCTAAACTATCTCCCATGATCTTACAAAAGCAGAGTCATGAAGGTCAGTCATCCATTTATTTTCTGAACTCAAATGTAAGCATTCGTGGATGAGATGTTTATATATATATAGAATGGATATAAGATAATGAATGGAAAGATAACGCAATAGACAAAATATAAAATCATGCAGCCAACAGCATATATATATATTAATTCCAGACAAACAAACTTTTGCCATTTCTGTCCAGGTTATCTGTGTTTGTATATGCCTGACAAGTAAATGCCAAAATATGGTTCTGCTCAGCAGGCACCGGATCCGCCGTGGCAGCCATTTAACACTCCCTCCCCTTCCTACCAGCTGTCAGAAAGAGCCACGCACTCAGACTCCCTCAGTCGTGGAGATACATTCAGAATAAGCGCAGTGTTTGCGTGAGGTTAAAATGAGCGTGCTCGCCTGTCAGAGTGCAGGGCTCCATGAGGGGGTTCTGGGTAAAATGATTTGCTCTACTGTATTCCTCTCCATCGGGCCCAAAAACGGCTCTTCCTCCAGCTGTCATTCTGTGTCCGGTGGGTCTTTTGGAGGGGACTGATATCTAACAAACACAAACAAGCAAAGGATGATGCTGATAATCAACAGGAAGCAGAGAAAAGGAATACAACCAATGCAAAAGCGCTTACAGTGGAAACATAGTCTACAAGTGTCCCTAACTTCAACTACAGATACATTTACCGTATGCATCTATCACATGCATTGATCCAAAGTGCATTCAATGTTAGTGCATTCAATGTTAGTCTTTATTATGACTTTATTAGTCCATGAATAAAATCATGAATTTGCTCTACTGTTTGAGCTACAAGAATGAGTTTTATGTCATATGATTATATTATATAAAAAAGCAATTTAATTGCCTTAATTGGGAAGTCGTGGCCTAATGGTTAGAGGGTTGGACTCCCAATCGAAGGGGTGTGGGTTCTAGTCTCGGGCCGGACGGAATTGTGGGTGGGGGGAGTGCATGAACAGCTCTCTCTCCACCTTCAATACCACGACTTAGGTGTCCTTGAGCAAGGCATCGAACCCCAACTGCTCCCCGGGCGCCGCAGCATAAATGGCTGCCCACTGCTCCGGGTGTGTGTTCACAGTGTGTGTGTGTTCACTGCTCTGTGTGTGTGCATTTCAGATGGGTTAAATGCAGAGCACAAATTCTGAGTATGGGTCACCATACTTGGCTGAATGTCACTTCACCTTTTTAAATATTACCCCTAATTAAGCTTTTGTTATCAAAAGTTAGTGGACTTGTACAATTCAGTAAAGAACTTGATACGTTAAAATTAACTTGATATTAAGAAATATGGATGTTAAATTGTGATAGGGAATGAGTTTGACTGTGTGAAGAAAAATAGAGGTAAAATCACTTTTTAGCAAAAAAATAAAATAAAATGAAAAAACTGCATCATTTTCATTCAAGCTGTAAGTTTGTACAATTATAATTTCTCCCAGAGAATGGTGATTTGTTCATGACAATTAACATTAAACAATATAGACATATTCAAATCGCATTGTTTGTTGTTTATTTATTTATTAAGAATAAAAATATTGCAACTTATAAAATACTAGCATAATACATACAATAATTATAATTAACAACAATCCAAAAAATTCCACCACAGAAAGAATAGTGATATATATCATGAGATTTTAGGGGGGAAATATTGAAAAATAGTACCAGACAAGTTAAAATATTATTTAATAGTTTTTCTATTTAGGAAAACATACAAGATACTAGCTATGAAATACAGTATGCCTTGTTCAAGACAAGGGAGTAAAGTCATTTCCAACACAAAATGAGTGGTGATTTGAGATGTGATGGAAATTATATTTTTATTCATGACATTTTATGGGAGATATTGAATCCTAGTCAAAATATTATTAATTTGTTTGCATTTAAAATATTAAAATAAAATAATAGCTTTTATAAAATACTACCTTGATGCACAAAATACTATGAAATTAGCCTTAGCAAGACAAATAAGTCAAACAAATGTCATTTCCACCACTGAAATGTTGTGATTTTTGTTAATGGAATTAAGAGAGAAATATTGGACTCTGTTACTAGACAACTTAAACTAATGAGCTCATAAAACTTGTGTTGTGTATTCACAGTCACTTGACTGCTGATCAAAATGATTTATTTACTGACCTACAAACTCCAAGACTAGCAGATGACAGATGTTGCGACAAAGCAGTCAAATTAAAAATGCTAGACATAAAATGTTTTTTTTTTCTTTTTTTTTCTTCTTTTTTTTAATTGGAATGTTCAAATTTGATTTGGGAGTGAGTGAATTCTCTAGTACAGACTGAACTCTAGATCTAACTGTTTATCAAAGCAATAAACATTACATTCAGTTGTCTGTGCATTACTTAATACTCAAGAGCCAATCTGTCTCCAGTTTATAACAGCAAAATCAGCACATCTGCAAATACCCACCCCACTCTGCAGGACTTTTTAAAACAATGTGACACCCATGGTTTCCAGCCTTCTGCTTTGCACAGGAAGCTGTCACCGGCCGAGGCTAATGGAGCGTGAGGACAGAGACGGCTTCACGGTCGACACATAGAGCCATGTGTGGACTCACATGTTGTGCAGAAACAGAGAGCTAGAGAAACAGATGAACTGTGGTTATGTTCAAATGTAGAGATAATCATGGAATATGATAGGTGTAAGAAAATGCTGTGAAAGGTGAGATGTGTGTGGTGTGCTTTACAGAGCATCAGCATCTATTACGTTTACAGCAACTCCAACCCACAGCAAATGAAAACATACACACTACGAACACATTAAATACATGAACAATTACTGCAGCTGCTGTCTGTCTGCATACTAATCTAAAAAAGAAAAAGAAAAAAAGAAATCAGCCAAATCTGCTGTTAATTGTTGGACTGAAGTGGTGTGGAATACTTGTGGGTTATTGTGATGTTTTTATCAGCTGTTTGTTTCTCATTCTGACGGCACCCATTCACTGCAGAGGATCCATTGGTGAGCAAGTCATTTAATGCTAAATTTCTCCAAATCTGTCCCCATGAAGAAAAAAAAACCTCTACATGTTAGATGGCTTGAGGGTGAGTACATTTTCATATTTTCATTTTTGGGTGAACTATTCTTGTACAGGCTTTTAAAAGAATCATCTGAGACTTAACGCTGAGTTTTGCAGAATAAGCCAGATATGGACTTTTTGGACATTCTTCAAATGCTGTCCTGCTCTTGTTTATGCCATAAAATCAATAAATGTGACCGTAGCTTTAAAATACATCACCAGTGTGCCATCATGAAGATCAAGATTAATGTTAAGCATGCATAAAACGCGCCCTCGTGAACTCACTGGCTTTGTTGATTTTCCGCATGGCCCCTAAACATTGTTGGATATTTAGTGGTCTCTGCATCATGTGTCTAATCAAACGACCCATCTAGTCTATTGACCTCTGGAGGGCCACCATCAGCTCAAGGATAATTAGACCCCTCCAATCTATTGCATCCTCTTAAACCCCTTCATTCATTTATCAACTAGAGCCACGGCATAACTAATAATTGCATATGAGCTATTATTCAATAAGGAAACAGCTGATTGTTTTTATGTGTTTAATGGGTAAAACTTAAGAATTAAGACTTTTACAGAACAATTAACTGAGCATTTGTAGGGCATTGTGTTTTCATGATCATATTCTCAACCTTAATCCTACCCAAGACCTAAACTTAACAACTAAATTACTAACTATTAATAAGCACTAATTAGGAGTTTATTAAGACGATTTTATCCCCCTCCTTCACTCCTGGCCAAATGGCCCTGGTCACTGAAAGCTGTCTTAGAAGTGTCAAGTAACTACTTACATACTGCATTTATTATATCTTTAAGAATTCATTATGCATATATACATCAGACATTAGAAGACTACAGAGAACGATTTGGACTGCTGAAAGGATTATTGGTGCTCCCCTCCCACCCTTCAAGAACATCCAGAGTGAGGAAAAGGGCTCAGAAAATCCATCTGGCCGGCGCTTCAGAGCTGCAAATACCAGGACAGTCAGGCATAAGAACAGTATCTTTCCCCAGGGCGATCTACCTCATGAACAGTTAAATGTTCCCCACTCATACAATAAAAACCTGCATTATCCTTATATTTATTTGTTATCCCTCCATCCTAGTACATCCCTGCATCTTACTTAATCCTATTCCATTATCATTTATAGCACAATTGTTTATACACTTATTTATTTAGAAGGGTTTTGTGTGTGTGTGTGTGTGTGTGTGTCTGTGTTGTTGTCTCTGTGTACTGGAAGCTTATGTCACTAAAACAAATTCCTTTGCACAAAGCTCTTTCTGAGTCTGATTCTGATTCTGCCTATATACAGAAAAAAAAACTGCTTAACAAGTTCTTTGAATTGCCACCATGAAGTAAATGTGCTTATAAATGAACCTGCCTGATGATTACTAGTCATTATGAATTGTTTAAGCATTCCATTACAAGTGCCTCTGAATCATCCGGCAGTAAAGAAATGAAATCATGTCATCCCTACAGCATCCTCAGCTGACTCGAACCCAAAGAAAAGTGCCACTGTAGCCCCATAATGCTGTGTTTCTCTGCCCTCTGTGATTTCAGTGTTGTTCTAGCATGCGGGAACATCACATCCTTGATTACTGCCAGCCATGTTTCTACGGGGAATCAATCTCCCTGGCAACAGCCCTAATGTAAGTGTGTTTCTGTTTGGCTTCTTGAACACTGCTTTAGCCGCACACCTCCTACAGCGGCAACACTCTGGCTTCCCTGTGGAATCTGTGAAACCCAAGAAAAAAACTGTGCATTACAAATAAACACAACACAAGAAGTTATAAATAATTCACTGCAAAAATAATGCTTTGTTTTGATTGCTTGAGGAGGCGTTTTAAAGATGTTGCTTTTAAAATAATGTTTCTTTACAAATACAAATACAAAGCTCATTCTTGGTTTAAAACATCAATTTCAAACAACGGCAAACTAAAATCTGTGAGAAGCAACATCTGTAAATACCAAAGTGGTCAGAAAATTGAGCGATCACTGCTGTTCTGCTATAGTAAAGAAAGACAATAAATGATATTGCATCGAGACTGTGATCAAATTTGTCAAATGCAATAAGCTTTGATATTTTTTTTTGAGTATGGATTATTCCAACAGGCTATCACACAGCAGTCAGTCAGTGTATGCCGTCACGTCTGCTTCTTCTGTGCCTCTCTGTGTGGATGAATGGCGTGTTTCGTCTCATAAATATCATTGCCAGGTCTGTGAAAGAAAACCAGACAGATTACTAATCAAAACTAGCCCAATCACACTTTGTGCAGTTTTCCAAAATCTGTTTGAAGGCACCACTGCAAAGTTAGTAAAAAAGCGTAGTGCTCTGGAAGGAGGCAGACTAAAAAACAACCCGCGGCACAAACCCAATCACAAGAGACACTCACAGTGTTTTCTGTGTCTGCTTTCCAGTACGAGGACACGAACACATGAGCTTCATCTCCAGAGCTGTTATTCTGAGAAAACTTTGTCAAATCCAAACTGAAACCAAAGGCACTTCCTCAAAGATCTTCATGACAAACTGCCAAAATAAAGGTCTGGTTTAACTTTAAGAGGCTATGAGACATATATTACTATTTTACACAAAAATGTACTTCCCAAAGTAGTAGTAATAATATAATTTTTAAGAAATATCATAGGATCAAGATATTTTAATTTATACAGCTGTTTGGGTCATTAAATTGTTAAAGTTTAATTATTTTATTTCATATCAATGTTCCAGTTAAAATAAAATGGAAAATAAAGCATTTATGAAAAATGAAATTAATTATTAAAACAGAAATTAATAGGCAGCTACTCTGCATACTTTAATTGGGAACAAATAAGTTGTGTCCATTCTCAAGGTCTCATAAACACATGGAAAGCACTTTCAGTAATGGTAAATAAATATTGCAATAAATATCTATATTTTATGATATGTTCTTGTTAATTTATTTAATCAGACAATTTTTGATGATAATATTTGTATTAACTCATATAGCACAGATTTTTTTATATATATATATCATTGTAGGATGTTTTACAAGAAAATACCATTTCAGTCTTTTTACTTCAAAATTTCACTTTTAATTCAATGTGTTACTAGCAATTTATGAATTAAAATTGCTTCACCACCATTTTTATTTTCTTCAGAGTAAATTAATATCAATATTGATTGTTACGAAATGGCCCAGCCCTGTGATATAGTTAGGGTTCATACACTCAAATATTTTACTGTGTATTGTTTTCATTTTGGAAACTATTTCCCAATTGGGATTCAGCATAACAGTTGAAAACGAGGAACATGGTAAAATGTTCTACAATTCCTTTCAAACTAAAGTCTTTATGGTCAATTAAGATGGTAACTATGGTGTGTTTACGTGTCCTGAGAGTGGGTTTATAACCCAGCTGAGGGGGGATGAGGGACGGTCCTAGCACAAAGAAGTAGTAATGTATGTAGATTCGGAGGTAGAGGCCATTCTTCATCGACGTAGTGTTCAGATGGGGCACACCTGCTCACATCAACCTAAATTATCGGCTTTGCTCTGTAGACTCATGCTAATTACACCCTGGTGATACATCAATGTGGATTGATTTAGCTTTGCTCCATAGAGCACAAAAAGCTCCTTTAATCATTTCCCCATCTAGTCCAAACATAGGGCCGCAGTCTTCAACAAGGCCACAGGAATGAAGTACAGCAGTCCCAGAGTAATTACATGAGTCTCCAGGACTGATTAGACGTGTCCCAACAGCACTCACTGTGTTTTCAGTCTCTGAAACTGGCGTCATGTTTAAGGGCTTGTTATGAAAAGCATGGTCACAAATTTGAAACTGACCTTTAACTGACCTTTAAGAAGAGCGTCTCAAATGAGTGTCATTTATCACCCGCCTGCGATAAGAAATATTTGATATGATATAAGTCTATAAGACAGAACACAGATTTGTTATTCAGATGGATGGATAGATAGACTGTAAGAACTGCTAATGTGTCTTTGGAATCATAAACACATTTGAGAACAAACAAAGAGACTGCAAAACAAAAATCAAACTAATAAAATGATATACAAAATTTTAAATAAAAAAGGGAAAATGTATTTTTAACCCCTTTTAATATTCTATAATTAATCTCTTTAACATGATTATTGTTATATTTTGTATTTATACATTTAAAAAGCATTAAATGTAGAATATTTTATTACATGTCATCAATAATATAAAATATTCTAATATTCAAATACTTATGCACCCTAAAAATATTTGGACAGTCAAGTCAGACTTAACTTTTATTTGCATTGAATAACAAAATATCAAATAGACTTAAAATAGATTATAAAATATTCAATCAAGTGTCTGCATCTGCACTTAAAAAAAATTGTGGAGAAAAAAAATCTGAAATTCATTGCATTTTACAGTTAATTACAAAGAAACAAGTAACAAATCGACTTAAAAAGGACATTTTGAAGTAGAGAAAGATTTAAATGATAGATAGATAGACAGACAGACAGACAGACAGACAGACAGACAGACAGACAGATATGGACAGATATATAGATAGATAGATAGATAGATAGATAGATAGATAGATAGATAGATAGATAGATAGATAGAGAGATAGAGAGATAGAATGCAATAAAGTACTCAAAGACATAGTGCAACATCTATTCATACAACAGATCAAAGCCAAGAATAATTCAATCTGTGCAAGTTTTGCTCAAAATCTGCTTTGTGAGATGTAGAAGTGCAGTGCATTTCAGTCTCCCATTTATCATTAGCAGTGAAAGGTGCTCTCTTCAAAAAGAATTAACTCACACAACTTCTCCAGTGGCATTTCACTGAAGTCATCATCATTGCTTTCATGATTTACCTTTCCTTAATAATTACAGTGTTCAAGGCAGTAAAATCAGGCCTCATATCTTCATGTTCTGCATCATAAAACAAAGTTAATCTTGCCGCACAGGCCCATTATTGGACATCAAAGCTTGCGGCGAGGCATTGCCGGATGATAATTGTATTTGTTGCATGGACTCCGAGCTGTAAGGTGTGAGAAACAGATGCCTGCTCCAGTGTGCCGAGATGCAGCGGAATTAGTTTTCTCCCCCATGGCCATGAATTGTCAGCTTCTGTGTGGTTTTTAAATAAGGAGTGTGAAAGTGAAACATCTCAGTCTGGTGTGTGGTCATTGAAGTGCAGAGTGGAAAAAAAAGTGTTGCGCAAACACTTTAGGTCCTGTACACTTGTACAAGGGCTTCCCTGCGGTTTTTGTTGATTGTACGGCTATATGCAGTACACAACATTTTTGTCTCCATCTGTTCAACTTGTCACAATCATTTCTGTTATTTCTACTCAATTTTCTAAAAAAAGTGGTCTAAGAGGTGCAATAAATGTATTACTGTAGGTTGTTACCACTTCTCAAGTATTAATTTGAAGCAGCAGTTAAACATTTACTGTAGTGTGCTCAAATTATTTACAGTGTGCATTAAAGGAAGAGTTCACCCAAAATGTCAATTTGCTGGAAATTTATTCACGCTTGGCCATCCAAGATGTAGATGAGTTTGTTTTGTTAATTTGAACATATTTAGAGAAATGTAGCATTACATCACTTGCTCGCCAATGTATCCACTGCAGTGAATGGGTGCCGTCAGAGTTCTGAGTCCAAACAACTGATAAAAACATCACAATAATCCACAAGTCCACTCCAGTCCATCGATTAATATCTTTTAAAGTGAAAAGCTGTGTGTTTCTAATAAATAAATAAATCCATCATTTTAATTTTAATCCATTTGCACTCTAATTTTTCTGAATGTTTTCATGCATACAGTCATGTTAATAGTGTCCTATGTAAACATGCTCTGCATTTATTTCATGTAAGATTTGTTTTGTTTGGATGATTCTAGAGATGATTCATGATTTTATATATATATATATATATATATATATATATATATATATATATATATATATATATATATATATATATAATCAGGAGGGTTTGAGTTCGCCATGCTTCCTGGAAATAGGGGTAAGAAGTTGACAGCCTCTTTGAAAAAATAAATAATATTAAGTATGATCTTGTATTTTGATTGGAAGCCACGGTTAAAAACGTCTTAATGATGGATTTGTTTCTTACAAACACACAGCTTTTCGCTTCTCAAGACATTAATTGATGGGCTGGAGTGGTGTGGATTACTTGTGGATAACTTCAAAGTTTCTATCAGATGTTTCAACTCTCATTCTTGCGGCACCCATTCACTGCAGAGGATCCATTGATGAGCAAGTGATGTAATGCTATTTTTCCAAATCTGTTCTGACAAAGAAACAAACTCAGCTACATATTGGATGGCCCGAGGCTGAGTAAATTATCAATAAATTCATTTTTCGGTGAACCACTCCTTTAAAAATGGTTCTTTCTGCTGAAATTGCAATCTTTATTTGTTAAGACTGAAAAGTTGGTTCAAATTGTATTCCTGCTAACACATTTCTTTCTGAAGCCGTGGCCGGCGTCACCATGGACAGCTGCAGTTTTCTGGAGGGACCTGATTAGGACCAAGTCTCTGCTCTTGTGGCGTCATGGGACTGCTGTCAAAATGACCAGTGCAACATTATTTCCTAACTTTTCAGTTCAGTTACAGTCCCTCGCTAAGGAAACAAGCCCATCTGAACCTTCACACCTTTGTTAAGGCCAGCTAATGAGCTTTCTTCTTAACAATGTTTTTATTATTTTTGTATGCGCTTTATTTTAAATTCTAGCGATGCAACCCCAGATCAACACTTTCCTTATCTCTGTTTCTCAGTGGTATTGGGAGGCTTGGTTATTGGGTCAGTACATAAAAGCACAATGGCCTAAATATTACTGGACATGAATTATTTAAACCACTAAACACATAAAAAATGAATACATTTCAATGTGATATATTTTGATATATCTATATATCCATCCATCCATCTTCTCTTTTCTTTTCTACTTTCTACTCTTGTCACAGCAGGACTGCTCTCCAATTATTAACCTTCATTTGGCCTGTTATTTCCTGGAAATGTCCCATCATGCCTTCCTGCAGACAGCCAGAGAACCTCCTGCTGGGGGAAAGTGTGTGTGACCATCATCTGTCACAGAGAATTCTTAATAGTAAACTCTGACCCATATCCTCTCTTTCGTCATATGTTACATGTTTCAGTCTGATACTGCTGATATCATAAGTTTGCAGAATTATTATTATTATTATTATTTATTGTTTTCAGTAGATGAAATACATAGATTTTGATTTGGATATGCCACATACAGTAGATCCAGAGATGTCAAAATAACTGTGACAGATATAAATTGTGAGTTCGACTGGAAGTGACATCTATTAAACTGGACTTCAAATGTGCTCAGGAACGCATTCAAAAGCTGCTGTGATGCAAACTAGATTTTTGTATTTTTTGTGTGGTTTGCACCAGTACAAAACTCACCTCTACTATGCTGTGTGCTGTGTGTTCAAACATCGACTCAATCAATAGCATGAGTTCATTTGATAGCAATACTTTGTGCACCAGTGTAAAGACAGGAGAAAACCTACTGGAAAATAATCATTATCTTAGAAATTTCAAACTCAAAAATAAATAAATAAAAATAAAAAAGGAAGAAAAAGTTTTTCTTAAAAGAAAGCGCATTACTTAGTCCATTTCTAATTGAATTTATCCTACATGTTTACAATTTAGACACATTCATTGCTAATACATTTCACAAATAATTATAAATAAACAAAAATAAGCAGATTGAATTGAAACAATACATTTAGATGTTTTAAGACTGATTAATTATTTTTGGCGACAGTTTACAATAAGGATCCATTAGTTAAAAATAGTTAATGCTTTAACTAACATGAAATAAGAATAAGCAATTCATTTTGTTGCAATATTTATTAGTCTTTGTTAAATTTCAGCTCATCATTAGTTCATGTCCATTCAATAATATTAACAGATATAACTGTTGATTTTGTTTAAATGTATTTGTAAATACTGAAATAAATATTAAAATAATTAAGTGCTTTTAGAAGTATTTCTTATTGTTAATTTAATTAATATACTGTAGTTAATTTTTACAAATGTAAAATTATTGTGAAGTGTTACTGTATTTTCTTGTGAAATGTACAATCAATAATCTTTTTTTTATTTATGATTTTGAAAAATTGTGTACCCATTTCATTAAAATAGTTGATCACTCAGTATGATCACACAGATATACTAAACTACTAAAAAAACTTAGGGAAAATTTACTAAATGTACAAATGGATAACTATGTTTTTTTTGAATGAATGAATGAATGAATGAATGAATGAATGAATGAATGAATGAATGAATGAAAATGTATGTTACATTGTCTTCTTAGTTCTGTAAAAAATAATGCCAATTTCAAGCATTGCATATAATGTACATGCTTCAAGGTTCAGTTCTCATCACTAATGCATCATCTGTCCTTGAACTGACCCAATCTGTTACTGCAGAAAAGTGCTAAAGTAACCTCTCTACTTAGTGGCAAGCCCTGGATCTTCCTCTCCTGACTGCGTCGCAGTGTTAAGCCTGTCATTAATTCTTATTAACTGCCATCTGAAGGGCCCATTAGACATGCAAGAAATTTACATAGATCTGGTGCATTTTCCTGATTATCTCCACAATCATGGAAACCCTGGAAACACAGATAAATGGTCAACACATTTCCCCATACAAAGTATTAAATAACTAATTCGTGACTGTTACTACAGAGAAAGGAAATGTAATTTATAATGGCCTCGACATTTCATGCTTCCCTGAAGCAGAAAGCAGAAGAACATGCTGTCCAGCATGTGAGACGAAACCCAGAGACTTATCAGGATCTGGCAAATTTCACATGCAAGAGTTGAAATTTGAACTGCACCCACCAGATGCTGGATTAGAACTGAATTTGAATGAAAAATTAGAAATATACTGAATTGAATCAGAGAAATATAATTAGTTATTAGACAACAAGATAATTGAATGGTTAATTTTTACTATTTGGATCAATTACTGCAAACAGATTGAAAAGTTGTGTGTAAACAGAATTGCAAACTAGATGTTTTAATTTTCTGAGAGGTGTTTGCCAATACAAAACTCACCACTACCATGTGTTTCCAGACATTGGCTCCATCAACAACATGCGTTTGTGCACCAGTGGAAGACAGAAGAGTGTTTGGGAAGCCTGCTGGAAAATAATCTACTCAGAAAGTACTCACTCTGCTTTTAAAGTTCAAATGTTGCATGAAATAAAATATTGTTTTTCTTAGAGAAAAAATATTATTTACTTTTCACTTGCTAGTAGATCAAGTAAGTCAAATCTATTTTACTCATTATTAATTTGCCATTTCTTTGCAATGAATTGCGAAGTCTACTAGCAATCTCTGAGTGAAAATTCTTTCTACACTTATTGTTTCGCAGTGAATAAGTGAAAAAAAAAAAAAAAAAAACTTGTTAAAACAAGGAAATCAACATACACAGCGCATACACAACACTTCCAATATCTCATGACATGATTTGCTCCTTCTCTGTCCCACACATCCTCTAAATGGTCACACTTTATTTTAAGGTCCAATTCTCACTATTAACTAACCATTAACTATGAATTTTGACTCAATTAACTTCTAATGTGCTGCTAATTATTAGTTAATAAGCTAGTTGTTAAGTTTAGGTTATTGGGTAGGATTATGGATGTACTTTTTAAGCACTAATAAACATCCAATAAGTTAATAATAGGCATTCTAATAAGGGACTAGTTATTAGTGAGAATTTGACCCTATATTAAAGTGTTACCAATCACAACAGCAACAAGTGCTCATGCCTTCAGTGAAACTTAGAAGCTGAACTGAATGCGAAAAGCACTCACAATTCAACTCTGACACTGATGCACAGTGTCCTTTCTGTGTCAGAAACAACTTCAAAATCCACCCCCCACAATCTCTTAATTACATCACTTCCAATTACTGGCTTAAAAAGATACGATCTGTATGAATAAATGAGGTTATTTACTACCCACACTTACTTATGTCACATAAGGACTCCAGTGTTCATCTGAATGACAAGCAGGGATTAGAAATTAAACATCAGAAAAAAGATTACAGAGTGACTGTGCCATTCCTCTGGATTAAAGCATACAGAAGAACATAGATCACAGGTCAAAGGAGAATCAATGAGTTACCTGAGTAAAAAAAAAAAAAAAAACAAGAAAAAAAAAAAACACTGAACAATGAAGTTGTTTTGGAAGGCCAGCTGCAGTGCAGGACGTCCTGTGATTGTAATGCATATGAACCTTATTTACTATCAAGAGAGAGAGAAAAAAGAAGTCTTAATTTGCCTCCTCCAACAAGAAGGAAAAATGTTAGCCCTGTTTCTACACTGTAAAATGTAATTAGTTGACTTTACTTAGAAAAATTGAGGAAACCGATTGCCTTAAAATTTCCAAGTAAAGTATTTTATAAATTTTTAGTTGGCACAACTTAATAACATTTGTATACCAAACTTTTTAATCAAGAATACTTGAGTAAAGCTGACTCAAAATCATCAGTTGTGTTAACTTCTTATTAGAGTCCACATTACTAAGAAAAACTTTGGAAACTGATTGCCTTAAAAAATTTAAGTAAGCTGAACTAAAAAAATTAAGTAAAGACAAAAAACAACACCTGATCTCAGGTAAAACATTATTTATTATCTATTGTAAAATACAGTGTACCAAGCAATCATTTAGACACTCCTAAATATAAAACAGTTTTTACTTTAAAAAAATGTGCAGCGCAAGTGCAACCAAAATAAAAAAAAATATGACTGATGAATGAATTTCGAATTTGACAATCTGTGACCTGAAATGAACTGAGAACAGTTGACCTTTTAAAAGCATCAACGTTAGCTTAATGCAGGACAATTTATAACACTTCCAAAAAAAAAAAAAAAATGAATAAAAAAATAAATAAAATTAAATTAAACAGAAAAACATTTAACAATAAAACCATTATACGATTCAAAACGTTTTTGTGTATTTTAGAAAGTCTGTGCATTAAGCTTAAAGGTATATAGTATAGGGATAGCCCAAAACTGAAAATTCTGTCATAATTTACTCTCCCACATTTCATACCAAACCTGTAAGTAGTCTTTGAAACACACATGAAAATATTTTAAATTAACCCTGAGCAGTTTATGTCCCTCTATTAAAAGTCCAGGTAAACAAAACTAAAAAAGATCCAAAAAGATTATCAAGATGTCTTTGTGACTTGTTGTAAGACTAGACCCTTTCACTTACAGTTTCGGAAAGAGATGAGGGAGTGTAAATAATGACAGAACGTTCAGATTTGGGCGGACCATCACTTTAAAACAATCTGAAAAAGCCTTCACTTACATGAGCAGCATGTTTTTAAGGGACTGTAGTTTTGGTTTCAGGGATTTGTGTCCCAGAGAAAGAAACACTCTTTGAATAAAATCAAAAGTGTTCTTGAGCTGTGGAGGGTACTCCAAATTGAGCGCATATATCAGCCCAAAAAGTAGCCACATGGCATCCGGGAGGTTTTCAATATTGTCCATCACAATGGCTCCTTCGAGGATAATTGCGGTGTGTGAATCCTCTAAATGCAGTGCTTTTGAAGAATCCTGGCTGCCTTCTGTTATCACAGTCAGAATCCTGATGGAAATCTGGGGTATGTCACAATCACAGTCCTAATAATAAAAAAAAAAAGAACAGCAATATTAAAATTCTGGTTACATTAGAAATAGTAAATCTCACAAATGTAAAAGTATCTTAAAGAATCAGGACCATCACTTTCTGTTCGACATACAACTAACAGAGATAAACAACGGTTAAAATATTGTGTGAAAATTAGACATTGTAAAACAGAATGAACAGTACAATGACGGTAGAACATACACAAGAAAATGTACAATTACATTTAAAAAGTTTTGTGTCTGGTCTGTTTCTGGGACTGAATGCCTATTAGTGATGTATGTGTCGGGGATTAGAGTTTAGAATGAAATATACAAAGAATGGTACTTGCCAATGATGCTTTGAAAAAGTCAGAGGTTTCTTCTCCAAGAAGGAGAGGAAGTCCACGAAGAACTGCTGTGTGATTAGCAGTGATGTCAGTGCCCTGGAAAAAGAAGTTAAAATGAGTCAGAAAGAAACCCATTTTAAAAATGAAGTGACAGTGCCCTGAAAAAAAAAAAACTTACATAGAATTAAGTTTTACAGAATTTAGTTTAAGAAAGAAGCAATGACAAGCTTACCTTCAACTTAATTTGATCAAGAAACTCTGAAAGCCTTTTTCCAGCTGCCCCTTTTTTGGTTTCAAAAATGTTCAGAAATCGAGCTGTATGTTGATCAAGTGCTGTGAAAAAATCTGGCTTGAGGTTTTTGCTTGTGATGCAAACAAACTCTGCATTGATCTGTAAAAGGAAAAAGAACAATGCTTTATCTATTAGGCTTTTGGTTACTCTGTTTTTGAAAATTGCCACAATTACCCTCATGGTGTCCCAAATGTAACAGATATTCTTTAGAAAAAGAGAGTTAATAAATGGTCATATGGATTGATGTCATGATCAGTGTATATATGCTTTTAAGAGCTTTCACATTCTTCACACTCTGAGATGGACGACTTTAAGAATTTGTATCTGAAGAAATTCATATAAATCTGGAATGGCATGGGGGTAAGTAAATGTTGTTAGGTTGTGTGATTTAATTGTTACTTGTCTTTCTGTGAAGAGTGATGGCAATCTTTGGTGTCTCTTTTACTGGAAACTCGATCTCAACAATCTCCTTTCTCCTCAAGGAAAAAGTGGAATGTAAAAGTGGAAAAAACGTAACCATTATTTTATCATTGTTAATAAAAAAAATAGGAACAAAGATACACATTACATAATATGCAAATTAAATAAAATACTACATTGGCTTGAGTGTATACATTATAACTTTACTCTTATTAAAGTTACTCTATTTAAGTTCTTCACTGACAACCTACTGACAAAAAAAAAAAAAAAACATAAAAATGTTCCTTGATTGAAAGGATGTACCTAACAATTAGAGACTTGCAATGCTAGACTCCTCATTTCGATTAACACAATCCAACACAATCCAAGAATTTGATTAAAATAAAAACGCATCCAATGTTCATGTGTAACACTAGTTAGTTTAATATGATTATTACACGATTAATTATGTATACAAAGCAATTCAGACATTAAAAATAAGTCAATCAAGCACTGCCTCACCTTTCCATGTGCTCTTCACCAGAAATAATGGTATTCCGTTTCCGTTTCAAATCGGCTCCACCTACTGGTAGCACTGCGCATGACCACTCGAACATTTTCAAAATACTTATTATTTTAAGTAGAGGGTAATTGAATATTTTGAGTTTATTAACTTTCCGCGCTAAAAAGTTGTCCTTACTTTATTAAACTTAGTAAGGTCAACAAACTTATTCAAAATAAGTTAGATTCACTTAATTTTATTAGTAAGATCATCAGTTACATTTTACAGTGTAGGAAGGGTTGATAGGTCTGAGAAACACAACCAGCCCAATTTGCTAATTAAAACTAGCCCAAAACCAACCAAATGTGTTTTTCCCTCTAGCGAAATAGTTTTCAAAAGATATTGCTTTAATCCGCAGACTTATAAAACATTTTCAACAAAGAAAAGTAGCCCAATTCTGCGATAAAACTGTGGGCTTGACAACCTAGTGAGCTGCCACTGAAAAAGAAGTTGGTGTAGAAACATAATGGGCCTTATCATACACCTGGCGATATGCGACACAAGGCGCAGCGTACTGTAAGTGTGTTTGCTATTTTCAGTCTGGCACCGTTCGCATTTTCCCGTCCAGCGCCACATCGTTTAATTAGCAAATGCATTTGCGCCCATTTTTGTGTGCTAGTCTAAAAAAGAGGTGTGTTCAGGCGCAATTGCTGGCGCATATTGCTATTTTAAGGAGCTGAAAATAGACTGTGCCATAGACAGTGGTGGACGAAGTACACAAATCAAGTACTTGAGTGAAAGTACAGATACGTATAATAAAATATTACTCCAGTAAAAGTAAAAGTACTCCTTTTTCAATTTTACTCAAGTGAAAGTACAAAAGTACTCAATTTTGTATGTACTTAAGTAAAAAAGTACTGAAAGATAGATGTTTGCAATTTTATATAGGCTAATTTAATTTTATATTAGCACATTTTTTTTATTTATTTTTTATAATCCTGCTGTTCAAAATACCTGTGATTTTTTCCAAAATAACCACTATATGGAGTCATGATATATTTTTGTTGTTGATATGGACTACGCTTACGAGAGTAATGTTCACTGTGAAGCTTACACTGTGATATACCTGAGAGAAAACAGAGATGACCATCTGATTTTGACCAGTAAGAACAAAGTATTTTAAAGTTTGTTGTTTTACAGAACATCACAGTTATATATGACATGATAATAAGGCCTGAAGATTTTCAGGAAAATATAATTATATTTTCATAATGATTTTTTCCTTCTCAAACCTTGTCTGTGGTGTAAAAACACCCCTGGCCAAACGGGGTGCATCTTTTCCCCTCTTTGATAATTACTAGTTACCATGTTCTGAACATCACATCCTTTCTTTTCTCCCCAGATGTAATATACCTATAGGTGGTTGAATAAAAATATTTGGACATTATTTATAAAAATTACCTCAAGTTAGCACCAGCAAGTTTGTTAGCTAGACAGTTAGCATCAGCTAACAATATTTACTTATTTTCAGTACGGTTATGAATAACGTCCTTAATAACAATGGATGAAAAGTTTAGAGCTCTACTGATGATTAAGTCTAGAGTGTGTCCACCTTTGTGTGTGGGTCCATGTACATGCTGAATCGACAAGTAAAAAAAAAGCCTCAAGTCCAAATATTCATTTATCACCAATTAACTGTTTGACAAACACTTCCTGCTTCGATGTCCAGATCTGAATTTAAAAAAATCTCAAACATGCTCCGATGTCCCGATCTGAATCAACCGAGTCGCGAACAGGTTCCGAAGTGCCGATCTGAATCAACCGAGTCGCGAACAGGTTCCGAAGTGCCGATCTGAATCAACCGAGTCGCGAACAGGCTCCGAAGTGCCGATCTGAATCAACCGAGTCGCGAACAGGCTCCGAAGTGCCGATCTGAATCAACCGAGTCGCGAACAGGCTCCGAAGTCCCGATCTGAATCAACCGAGTCGCGAACAGGCTCCGAAGTCCCGATCTGAATCAATTGAGTCGGGAACAGGCTCCGAAGTGCCGATCTGAATCAATCGAGTCGCGAACAGGCTCCGAAGTGCCGATCTGAATCAACCGAGTCGCGAACAGGCTCCGAAGTGCCGATCTGAATCAACCGAGTCGCGAACAGGCTCCGAAGTCCCGATCTGAATCAACCGAGTCCCGATCTGAATCAACCGAGTCGCGAACAGGCTGCGAAGTGCCGTTCTGAATCAACCGAGTCGCGAACAGGCTCTGAAGTGCCGATCTGAAAACTTCGACCAAAGAATGTAAAAAAAAAAAACTCAATTTCTCTAACTCTATACTCTAATAACTCTACAAATCTATGAAAGACTCAGATCACGTGTCTAAAAATAAATCGCTATAGTAAAAGAGAAATAATAAGAAGAGTGAAGTTTCCTACCGTTCTGCTGTGTTTGGTCCTCACGCGCGTCTGACGCTCCGCGGCGCGTCTCCGCCCCTCACACGCGCGTTTACAGCGCTAAATTAATCATCTTTGCTAATTATTATACATTTACTTCATTGTCAGCTCCAGGTACTTCATTTATTATTGTTCATTGAACTGTTTGAAACAAAAAAGGTTGTATTTCAGTAATAATTCTAAATTATCAAAATATATAAAATAATGGTTTGTATTTTAATATCCTTTAAAATATAATCTATTTCTGTGATGTGCAGCTGTATTTTCAGCATCATTCCTCCAGTCTTCAGTGTCACATGATCTTTAGAAATCATGAAAATATGATGATTTATTATTAGAACTATTAATAGTTGTGCTACCAAATATTATTTTGGAATCTGTGATCTGTGAAAGTGTTTTAAAGTTTGTGGTTTTACAGAACATCACAGTTATATATGACATGATAATAAGGCCTGAAGTTAGGAAGAACATTTTCAGGAAAATATAATTATATTTTCATAATGATTTTTTCCTTCTCAAACCTTGTCTGTGGTGTAAAAACACCCCTGGCCAAACGGGGTGCAACTCTTCCCCTCTTTGATAATTACTAGTTACCATGTTCTGAACATCACATCCTTTCTTTTGTCCCTAGATGTAATCTATATATATATATATATATATATATATATATATATATATATATATATATATATAGGTGGTTTAATAAAAAAAATTGGACATTATTTATAAAAATTACCTCAAGTTAGCACCAGCAAGCTTGTTAGCTAGACATTTAGCATCAGATACAAACAATCCAAACAATATACATATGTATAACGTTACTGTTAATACACAATATAAAAACAGATGTCATGGTAGCATTTTAATAAAACTGTTAATATTACGGTAGCGGGGAATTTGGACATGCATGAGTTATTTTATTTAATCTGTGTTAGTTTAAGTTTATTTAATTTAATTTTTTAACCTAAAACACAGAGACGCTGATTGATGTGTCTGCGTTTGCACTGGAGCATTTCAGTGGGCTTAAACAGATCACTCTTTACAGCGGATTTAGTTCCCAAACAACTGACAATTTTGACCTAAATATGATTTTCAGTTACAATAATTAATCCTAAATTTCGACATTAATAACTTACTTTTAGCAACATCAGACGCACGCGCTCACAATATCTCACGGTTCTTACTTCTGTAGACTCACACTAAACGGTTCATTTGAATCAGTGAGTGGACAACTCCAGAATCGGATCATTCTAATTCGTAAACGAATCGTTTGGTGCGATTCGCGATCCGATTAAAGTTTATTTTGAAAAGACTCAGTTCGTTCATGATGAATCAGACACCGTTTCTGCGTGTCGGAGCACGTGATATATTATAGGGAGTAACGATATGTTTTATGAAATGTAGTGAAGTTAAAAGTACGATCTTATGCTCTGGAATGTAGTGAAGTAAAAGTAAAAGTTACTAAAAATAAAACTACTCCAGTAAAGTACAGATACTTGAAAAATTTACTTAAGTACAGTAACGAAGTAAAGCTACTCCGTTACTGTCCACCACTGGCCATAGACCAACTCAAACCTGGTTTAAAGTGTGTTTTTTTCTTTGTTATTTAAAGAGCGTGTTAGTATAGGCGGGTCCACAATGTGCGTACACAATGCTTATTAAAAAGAGGGACGCACAGCAGCACACAAACATGCCAAATATTACAAATTAAAGGATTGCAATGCATAATATTTTTTTTTTTGTAGGCTAACAAAATTAACTAATATATATATATATATATATATATATATATATATATATATATATATATATATATATATATATATATATATATGTCTACGTGGCATAATGGATAGTCATCGCATGTATCAGAATTATCTATTTGCTCGCACACAACATTCTGTCTTTGCGCTAGCCAAATTCCGCCGTGTAAATAGCAAATCCGTCATGGCATGAGCGGAACTGGTTCTTAAAGGGAATGGAAGATGAGACTCTGATTTGTTTATTGCACGTTACGTCCAAAAAACACCCATTACTCATTAAGAGAATTTGGACAACCCATTTAGAACAAGCGCCAGGGCGCGCCAACCATTTTTCCATCGTTACAATAGCAAAAGTGGATTTGGACATGCCCTGAGTGCACCTGCGCCATGCGCTTTAGACTTTATGTTTAGATCGTTAAAACAATTTTACGATTTTTTTTTTTTTTACATCGTACCTTGAAACTTTATAGCTGTTCCCAGAATACACGTCAAGGGGGACAATACATCCATGATGGTGGATAAGTAAAGAGAAGTGTTGATGATATACAGTATTTCTTATCTATTTAATACTGAAGGTTATTGATAAAATACTCAAATCCAATAAACATAGACTAAAATTAAATAAAAAAAAATTGTTATTTTGCAACATGCAGCATCAAACTTAATTGGATTCCACTGCATAGTTTTAGATTTGCCATTTAACAAAGTTCATGTCTGTAACAAAAACATAAGCAAAGCAAATAATGTATTGTCCATTAAATCATGTTAGGCAACAATACAACTTGTGAATGATTACAATATAAGGAATAATATTACAATATAAGGATACTATTTGGCGGTTTTGTATGTCACTCCAAAGTTGGCATCATCTGAGGTCTTCACAAGTGTTATAATTCCTAAAAAGTTAATCTAATACGATGCAATGGTCAAAGGGCACTGGTGAAGGCAGTGAAATACTGAAGCTTCTCTCCCTTCTGATAAAAGATTGCCATTAGCATCCAGGGACACTGGATCATATTTACAAAAACTATTTAATTTCTAAGCAAAAGCCCTGATATTGTTGAGGAGATTAGTCCATCCTAATCTAAATGGGAACAAACAACAACAACAAAAATATTGTGTGTGTAAAAATAATATGTGAAGACATGCAAATACAAGGAAATGTGCGTTTTGATTTTTTTAACACAACCATTTTGACTTTCTATCAGCTTGAAAAAGTGTATTAAAAGTTCTAAGATGGTTTGCCCTACTCTCCATAAGGTACCCAAGGCTGTCATTTGTTTTTAAAGGTGAAGCACGTCATTTCTGTGCCAGCAAACAGAAGTGCAAGAATAATGACTGTTTGCAAATAAAAGTTTCTTGCAAACTCCCCACGGTCTTCCACAGTTTGGCAAAATGTGCTGTTTTTCTTTAGCTAACTAGTTAAATAACTGTGTGTGTGTGTGTGTGTATTATTAGTATTATTATTGTTATTATTTAATTTGTTTTATTTTTTGTGTCCACATCATATACTTTAATGTTTCAGATAACTTGAAACTCTGAAAATAAAATGTTAAAATATGGGTGAAATAACCTTCCATTGTCAATTAGTAATAGATGAATTAGTAATTATTAGCATTTTACTAAATCATTACAAAAATGAAAATGAAAATGAAACGGTAAACATTAAGAACAAAAATTAAAGCTATAATAATAATAATAATAAAAATAATAATAATAACTTCTCTATAACATCTGTAAAATTCTCTGTCAAACTACCAAACACATGCAGACACAACACTTAGAGGAAAGTTGAGTAGAAAGACTCAAAAGTCAGACACAATCAAATGCCGACCTGCTTTTTGTAAAAAATAATATTCATCCAATTTAAAGACGATGCCACATAAATTATTTGTTTTGGGCCAGTTATTTGACCTCGTCTCTGACAGGCCAGTCATCTTTTATTCTGCAGAGGGAATGAAAGCTGCTCATATGTTAATGAAGTTCTATGATTACAAACAGAGTTCATCTGGGGGCCAAATCATCTGCCCTCACCGCACATTATTCCACACTCTGCTCATTTCATAACATTCAGCCTAGATTCGTGGACTTCTTGATTCCAGACACAGGCTCACAATGGGTTCTGGATGCTTTCCAGTCCTGCTGAGTCCTAACATTAGATGCTAGTGACATGTTTGATTGACACTGGATTTGCATAACTCAAGCATGTCCTTGAAACACAAGCCCACAGCAAATGGGGACATGCTTTTCTGAAGAAGAAATTAGCTTTGGGAAACTAGCCATTACATTTGTAGGATGTTCTGTGTGGTTTCGTACCAGTCTCAGGTCTTTACTAAACTGAAATCTTTGTGGTATTCTGATCTCTAGATGTGGTTGTTCAGGCCTCAAATTCAATGTCAATCAAGGTTTTGACTTTTTTTTATCTCATACCATCAACCAAAGCCTGTTTTACACTTATGAACACAATCTTAAGGAAATCTAAAACCCACAAATTTGAATGCATCTTTATTTTAGTATAATTTATATATATATATATATATATATATATATATATTTCTTGATATAAGTATATAGAAGTTTTGTTATTGTTATATAAAAATATATTTCAATTTAAATTAAATACAATTTTGAATTTATAATAATAATTAAAACTATTATTATTATTATTATTATTATTGTTTTACATGTTAAATGACACATTAATGATTATATATTTTTTATGTTCACATCTAACTTGTAAACATCTAAACTTCAATGAATTACTTCATAAGTTTGATTTAAGAAAATATTCATTCTAAAATGTTCTGAAATATTTTAATAAAAATACATTAAAACATAGGTCCACAAAGATGCATTTTTCTTCAGTTGTAGTTTTTTATTATTTTCAAACATCAAGTTAAATTAAATGAAAATGAGAGATTTTGCCGTGGCAACTAGCTAAAAAGTGAAAAAACAAAGCTTTATTTTGTAGTTTAAATTTAAACAACAACAAAAACTTTTTTTATTTTTTATTTTTTATTGTTTTAATTGATGTCAATAACTCTCCACTAGAGTTAGCAATGAGACTGAATGATAATAAAACATCTGATGATAAAATCTTTTTGAGAAGCAAATCAGATTGAATGCTGGCAAACATTTACTTGCATAATCCCCACTGTTGTTCTTCTGCTGTTCTCCAAAGAAAACAGCATTTCCAGAGTTGAAATCATTCATATATTAATTCATCTCGATCTGTCTCTTTATTTGTGTGTGTTTGTGCATGTTATGGAAATAAATTGAGCTTCTCTGCATCTGCAGAAGGACAGAGAAGTGAAGGTGCAGTGAGTGGGAGTTATTTGTTCGGGCAAATGCTGTTAGTCGGCCCACACAGCCTGATTCATGCCACTCTTTTCCATGGCATGAGCAGAGCATTTGTTACGTCCTTCAATGAAGGGGAATCTTCTGACTGGAGACCAAACAAACAATAAGAGCTGGCAACCCGATCCAGCAGCAAACCCAAATCAAAGCCTGCCATCACAAGAACTATGAAAAGAAAATTAACTTGTTTTCTATGTGAAACGTGGTTTAAAGGAGAATCAGTGCAAGAATCTCATTGAGTGGGGTGATACTGTATATTGAATATTCAATACTGTATGATATTGCAAACGACTTTCCTTTTCTGCTGACATCATCAGGTCTACCAATTCCTCCCATCCAATCTGTCATTTAATCAATTCCTAAAGGACAGTCCAGCATTACTGGAGATACCATTTAAGTGTTAAATATGGATCGCAATCATGGTTTCATGATCACTTCTAACTTTGAATTGGTAAGTTTTATTTGTTTCCATAAATCAGCATAAACTGTTAATTACAATGATTTGAATTATAAGTTTGATTCAACAAAATATTACACCCACTTGCACTAATATCATATTACATCACATCATATGTTTAATAAACAATTTAATAATACATTCAATATAAATGATGTACTTGAGATGTGTACATTAGTAGTATTAGTTGGATTTATTTATTTGTTTATTTATTTATTTCCTTAGAGGAATGTACTCATAAATGGCAAGAAAATAAAATAGTTGATACATAGATAGATAGATAGATAGATAGATAGATAGATAGATAGATAGATAGATAGATAGATAGATAGATAGATAGATAGATAGATAGATAGATGATTCTGTAAAACATATGTAGCTACAATATCATCAAAAGATTTTACACGTTTTATATTTTGTATATTTTTAGGTATATTAGAAAGAATCATTTGTTTGTTGACTTACAACAGAAGAAAGAACAAACAAGAAAAAAAATCCCATCCATGACTTGAGTGAAGCCAGCTCGATTCGTGGAAAAAAAAAATTCCCTCTTTCCAGATGAGAAACACATATGACTCACGAGCAGACATATTTTCAGTCAAGCGATGGCTCGTCTTTTGTGGGGCTGTGATGTCAGTGGATTTTATTTATTTCATTGTTTATTTTCAGCTCCTGCAGAGGTGGGCGGATGAATCGGCTGTAAAAGCTCACAACCATACCATGATTCTCACTCCCAGCTTCAGCATCTCTCCTGACATCAGTGCCTCCGCTCGCTGCCACAGGCGTGCGAGTGCCAAAACATGGAGAAATCTTGTCAGGTCGGGAAGTCTTATCTATTTTTCCCAACATGCCAGAGCGTGTCTCAGTCTGTCAGACGTGGCCCTGGCACAGACATACGGCCCATCCAGCACAAGTACCTCACTGCAGGCCTAACTCTACCTCCAAACTGCCACCTATGAAACTTTAATGGTTGTCTCTGACTGCATAGTGAATAATTGAACAAGGGAAAAACCTGATTCTTTCCTGGATAACGAAGCCGGCAGTAAACCTTAGTATGAGGAAAGGGAAAATGAGGGGGTGAGGGGGAGATTAAATATAGCAAAAAAACGAAATGCCAGATTTTACTGCCTAGCTCTCCTCAAGAAACGAGAAACCTCAGGTTTTTTGGTCAGCTGGTACTGCTTTAGGATCCAGATGTTAAACAAAAGTACACATACATGTATACTTATATAATGTGTGTGAGTGTATGTGTGTGTATGTATCCAAATCTAGTCCAAATCTCTAACCATTAGGCCACGACTTCCCACTATTTAAGTCCACAAAAGCCTCAATATGAACTTATTTCTCTTCAAATTTGAGCTGATCTGATGCGCTTCATAGCTCTTTCCTCTTACTGTGTGACAACTCTTGTTATTTCTCCCAAGGATGTTTAGGAAAAACATCTGAGAATGACACTTTAATGAAACAGCTCCTCGCGTCTCCTGAGCTCTGGAAAGGTAAAACCCTGAGCAATAAAATCTTCCTGTGGGTCAGAAAGGAAAGAATGCAGCCACTGGCTTTATAAGACCTTCACGTCAAGCCCGTATTTAGGTTTAATTACAGCTTCCTGTCTTTTTGTCCCATGGGATGTGACTAGCAGCTTAAGGGTTTGATAATAAACTCCAGACAGTTTGCCTTATATACAAACAATACCTTCAAACCATCACCACCAGTTTAATTTCATTAAGAAGCAAAACCTGCCAAGGAAAAAGGCAATATGAAGCATTTTCCTTTGATTAATTGTTGCAACAGGCCTGCATTCACCTCTATTTTAATGACCTGAGAAAACAGTGACACGACATTATAATATTCATGAGATCCCAGGCCTCATTATAGTGACAAGATTTGCATTTTAATGTTGACATGCATTTTCTGCTTTTGTGACTAAACAGTAAAGATGCATTAATAACTTCTACAGCTGTTTTCTGAGGAGGCGTACGGCAGCTGCACATAATACATTTTATTATTATAGGATTGAACCATGAGTCAAAATACATTTACAGTCATTTCAATTGTTTTACATTAACTGCTTCTCAGATTTTATCCTGTAATAAAAACCCGTACCCGCACAATTTTTATTTATTTAGAGTCATCAATACAAGCTTCAAAGATTCTTCTAAGATTATATCCAATACTGTCTTGCAGAGATAAAACCTTTTCCGCCTGGCAGATAATGAAACTGGATAAAACTAAAGTAAACTCAAATACAAACTGCATATCAACGCCTTGGTAACAACCCAATACAATTATAGCACCATACCAGTGACTTTAACACTGAAAAATGGACACAAACCAGACAAATTAACTATCGGTAAACCATGCCCCCCTTAAGCCCCTTTCACACTGCCATTCCGGCAAATACACAGGTAAAGTGTTCCTGCAATTGTTCCCGGGTCACTAGATTTTGCACTTTCACACTGCCAGTGATGACCCGGTATATGTGCATGCTTTCACACACAACCCTTGAAGATCCCGTAACGACACGTGACATCAGCTCGTGACGTGTAATCTACGAAAACGCTAGGCACATTATACTTTCACTGAGGCAAGCAGACGATCTCTGCGTCAGCACGGAAAGTGAGGAACTAACTGATCTCTGCTTCATTACAGTTTGCACATATGTTTTCGTCGCGAACGTTGATCTTCCTTCAAAACAGCCGGTAAAAGAGTTGCGCGATGACACGCGTCATCACTTCTACACGGAATTAGATCTGGCTTTTGTTCACACAGCGCTCGTCCCGGGTCGAACCCCGCAATGTTACTAGGTCCCCGACCCGGGTTCAATACGGTAATCAATCCCGGGGGACGTGGTTGCTTTCAAGGTGCGGTCACACTAGCTTTTGAACTTGCAAAATTATTTCGGACGCCGCTGCGAATATGGGCGGGAGCAAGATATAACGGTTTCCCCTCAGTTATCACAACATGGATTAATCTGTGCTTGTACTGTGTCTTGTGCGACAGCGTCGAAAGCGTCTTATTATATTGTACTTTCTGTCTTTCTCTCTCTATAAATATATACACACTTAACAATAAAAAATTATAGAACATGTCCTTATTCAAATGTACCATCTGTTCCTGTTTCCATTGACAGTGCGAACCATGCAGCTTCTTTTTTTATTATCTTTTAAATATGTATTATATAAAATAAGATGCTGCGCTATGGCTAAAATTAGCACTTCCTTCATTTTTTTATTTCTCTACAGAGAGGTCACGCAGAATCGATCATCTACTGGTCACACGACTTCACATGATGCGAATTCGCAGGTCAGAGTTCACCAAACTTGAACTTTCGAATGCAGCGAAATGCAAAAAATTTTATTTGCATGCGTATGAATGGAAGTCAATGGAACGAAAAGTGCAGTGTGACCGCCCCTTCACACAGAAGGCAACCCGGCAATGTTCCGGAAATATTGCCGGTCCGACGTGCAGTGTGAAAGGGGCTTTAGTTACTGCTATTAGACAAACAAACGGAGTTGCTACTGACTTTCAAAGACAGCAGTCAGTGTGAAAACCCTGTCCCAAGATGTTTTTGATAAATTTTGGACATGGAAGTACCATCACTTAAGTGGGACTTAAATATGACACTGGGGTATGTATAAAATATAAAAAAATGAACAAGTAAAAATACAGGGTAAACAGTCCAGGCAGGGTCAAAACCAGAATATCCAAAACCAACATAAATAAGACACGAAGGCAAGGCAAGACAAGACAAGGCAAGACAAGACAAGACAAGACAAGACAAGACAAGACAAGACAAGACAAGACAAGACAAGACAAGACAAGACAAGACGGACATGAATAAACTATTAAACATTAAACAAGGACTCCGTAACACAGACTCAGACAGACTGGGTATAAATACACAGAAGGATAATGAGGGAACCAGATACAGGTGGGGAACAATCAATTACACAACAAGGAGGAAGGTGACCAAATAAGGGAACAGGAAGTGATATGGTGACAGACACCGTAAGAAAGGAGGACATCTAGTGGAACCCCAGGGAACACAACCCAGACACTGTGACAATAACATTGTTTATGGACCTCAGGGTAAGATTCAATTCATTTACATTTAACCAGTTTAATATGGAGAACCACTGAAATGTAGATCTTTGTTTATGTGTTTTTGACTTAACTACTTATAACTCTACAGTTTGCAATTTAAGTTTGTATGTTAGCATGGACTCCGTAACTTTAACGTTAGTTTTAGCCAGAGATACCTTGCTGAAGCTAAAGATGACATTAACATTCTGCTTGAGCGGATGAAAATTATAACTTAATGAGAGTATGGCAACCAGAAAATTATCATTTTTGGGATTGGGGTTAAATGCTTAGGGACATTTTTGCTCTGATTTGTTTGGGTTTAGGAAACGTAATGAAATAAATTCTGTTGCCTGTCCTCTTGGGATACCTGGAATCAGTGTTTCAAGTACCCCAGGCACATCAGTTTTCTATTTTTGTAGCATAAACACCATCAAACTGATGAAAGCTTGGAGATGTCAGAGTTATACTCCATATGCAACTGATACTCAACTGTCATTGGCTCATCTGCGTTTGAGGGGAGGGGCTTACGATAGGTCAATTGTTTACATACAATAAAAATACAGATTTTAAGGCTATAAGGCCTTCAGTATAAATCACCGATATCAATCCTTTTCAAGTAAAAAAAAAAAAAACAAAAAAAAAAAACATCAAAGAAATATTCACCATTCATTTCATAACACGTCCAAGATTGAACAATGTATTTTTTTTTAATCTCACATACTATGCTCATATTCTGGTCTTTTATTCAGCTTTATCCATATGGATATTGTCATCGGCACGCTGTCTGTCAGCTCAAGCCTCGTCGCATTTTGATCTAATTTCTGTTGTCCTGAGCGTCCGTCTTCGATTTTTCAGGTTCTCTTCTGTTCTCACCTGAAACTTCCTTCACCTTTTTTCTTTGCTTTTTTCTTATAGAAGAGATAATAACTATTGGTGAAAGATGCCCTTTTGACCAGCCGTATGAGGGCAGAGGCAAAAAGCAGAGATCTGCACTTTGGGCCATATTTCAAGATATGACATTTATGTTGACATTTTTGTGTTATGAAGGATTAATAAGTGAGTCTGCTATTCACTTTTCTCCTCTCACAGAAAGATTGAAAGATTTTATTTTCTGCAAAATAGTTCTCATCTCATGGTGTAACAGCACACTGCCTCTCTCCTCTAACGATATCACCATCTGAAGGCCATCAAACACTTACGGTATGAATCAAGAGATGTTTTCAATTGCAACAGGCTCAATGTTCTCAGCGTTCTGTAAAAACAACATGAGATGCTGAAACAGGAAGAATTTTAGATTCTGCTCTTCTTTATGAGTCACTTATTAAATTGAATTCCTTTGAAGCTTATACATTTTTATTAATATTATAATTATTAAATATAATAGTTTGCTTGTACATGTATTAAAAAGTGTAATTGTGATTAATCATCTTCTGTACAAAGATAAATGTATTTTATTATTAAATATCAAATAAATTATGCACTTTAATAAATTAAATTTAAGTTTTATTCACTATTATTTTAGTATAACTGATCTACTACTATAGCTTAACAATTATGTGCAAGTGTAATTTGGGAAAAATATACCTGTGTGTGTGTGTGTGTCTGCAGACTTTAGGAATCCTGTACAAACAACTTGAAACCAAAACTCCTATTTGTCCCTCACAGATGACACAACACTGAGAAAACGTGCTTGTTTGAAAAGTAAATGACATTTTACACAACGTGACCTTTATCAAGACTTAATGCTATTAAACCCCTCTCCTTTTTTTCCAGTGACAGACCTGCCAGTGAGGTCAGCCCATTGTTATCCAGCTCACACAACTCTGCATTGTTTTACGAGGTTTTGTTTATCCATCTGGATCCACCCCAACTCAAGCCATAAAATAAAGATGACTGAGGGACTGCCTTCCCATTCAGATGATTTAATTTAGCTGCGGTCACCGAAGAATGATTCCACTGTTTGAGATTGTCAAACGCACACGAGATGCTTCCTGAAAAAAAAAGAAAAAAAAAAAGAACCTGATGCTGCATGTTAATAAGTCTGGAGACCCTGAATATCTCCATGCTAGATGAAGTGTAAAGAATGAAGGCTCCACTCAATTACCGGCGGTGAGGTGCGACACTTGCATGCACTTTTAATTTACTGCGCTACTTTCTTCCTATTCCGTCCCATCCTCAAAGGGATGCTGATGAGTCTCTATTGGCTTTGTTAGTGAATAAATCCAGAGGAAGCAGTTTGAACACTCCACTCGTTTTGCAGATAAATGTTTGTCATTGGCGTTGCCCCGTCCGTCTCAAAGAAATCCGATAAGGCTGTGAAGACACATGATAATTGTGCACTGATGTAACAAATGTGACATTTAACAAACAAACACTGCATAAACAGATCAGCTGACTGATAGCGGGTAACGGATAGCGCTGGAAGATCACAGGCCACTGAATAATCCCCGTATCAAGCCCAGGGGTCAGCACGTTCACTGCGGCATATTTGTAGGTGATGAGATGGCGAGATTTGTGTTGGTTTAAACACAACGGCTTATCTGCTCAAACGAAGGATTTGTAAGAACGGATCAGCTGGTAAAAAGGGTAAATTTTGTTTTATTTAAATAGGAGTTAAGCCTTCAGGATATGAAGATCTCCTTAGATCACTAATGGCGCAGTGAGAAGGCAGGAGACTTGACAGGGAAGTCAAGTTTTATTCAGCCACCTCATGTGCTATTGGACACAAATGAAGTAACAATTTGGGTTACGAGTCTGACTCTCTAACCATTAGGCCATGACCAACAGATTATATATATATATATATATATATATATATATATATATATATATATATATATATATATATATATATATGCTAAAAAACATCCATTGTTTTGTCTTTGGCAATGTTGTGGAATTACAAAGGATCTATTGGTTCAGTTTGTACCAGCATGAGGAATCAGCACCACGGACAGCAACCCTGCTCATATTTAAACTGCCTTGTGTCATGCTGATATTGCAGCTCTTTGCCCTTAAAGAGAACTCTAAGGTCAGCTCTTTTAATACCTTTAAAATCTAAATCATAAGACCATCTCGGCTAACTCTAGATCAGTAGAAAAGGCCAAAGGGAGGTTAATAGGAGACAGAATAGTCTGTATGCAACTAGGAATTACAGCAATCAAACTGCGGCCATCATAACAATTTGTCTGAATATAAAGTATATACAATTTCTAACAACTGTATAGTGCTATCCCCCCACCCCCACCTTCAGTAACACATTACAGTATGGTTCTATAAATAAACTACAATAGTTAACATAAACTAACAATTCAAATGCATTTATTAATTTTAACATTTACTAATACACTATTGGTAAATGACCTAGTGCAATGTGTAAATAGCCCCACCTCACAATCGAGGCCATATGTTAGACCAGGTTCTAACCAATAATCTGCAAATTGAAGATGTAAAGGTTTTTGGGTCAAATTGTTCTGATCACATGCCTATCACATTTGATACTTCTATTACTATCCAACCTATATTTTTAGAAGACTCCTTGGGTTCATCAAGTCGATTACATGCTATTTCAAATGCTGAGTTTTCTGTGCTATTCAAAACCAAGTGCAATCTCTTAAGGCTGAAATATTACCTGCTGCTTTTAGGTGTTGATGAACACTGGGCTCTGTTAAAATCAACATGTGTCAGTAATATGGACTGTATTGCTCCACTAAGACCTAGAAATCATAAATCCCTGGTTAAATTAATTTACTCGCTTGCTCAGAAGACAATAGGCAGGCAGAGAGAAGATGGAAAAAGAGCAAGCCCCAAGTTCACTATGAATCCTTCATAGATTTGTTATTCAAGTTTCAGAAAGCTGCAAGTAATGCAAAAATACATATTTCTCTAACATTATTAGGGCTAACGCTAATAACCTGAAATTCTTGTTTTCCATCATAAAGTCCATCTACTATTTTGAAGATATGGTGACAATTTTCACCTCAGAAATTTGGAAACCATGTTACATGGAAGTATAACTTATTGGAAGTTACATGGAAGTAAAACTTATGAAAATGGGAAACATTTAATAATGTGGACATGACGCCACACTGAAATACCCATAACTATATGATTGAACCATATAGATCCTTATAAATGAAGATTACATGATAAAAGTGTATGAAAAATGAGAATCTAAAATTATATTAAGATATCTTTAATACTTCTAGAATTGCAGGTAAACAAACTTTGGAAAAAAATATTAATGGCACAAGAACGGGTATTTATGTTCAATGCATATGTGAGAAGGAACCGATATACATTTCAACATTAATTAGACAAGAAAAAAAAAGTATCAGCTTGCAAAGTGACCAATGGTTGGTTTTTGACCACTGAAATTGTGTACAATTTAACACATTTTTAACACAATTTTTACTCTTGGAGCCATATTGAGATAACACAATCTCAGGCATCAAACCTGAGTTCAAACCAATTTTTTTCAGAAATTTGGTTAATTTGACATATAATTGCTATATTATTTAGTAATCAGTCATGTGATAAGTGAGATAATGTTTAGTCAGTTGGTCATTACCGAAAATATATCCTTAAGGGTGATACAGTGATACCTGTTTCAAGTTTATATCACTATAAATTATGGCTTATACAACTGTTACTTATTAGGCAAAATAAATAAATAAATAAATAAACCCAATGCACATCAACACAGCAAAAGCACAAACACAATAATCAGACCACATGCATGTTAATATCTGCTTGAACTACTTTTTACCCTTGATAAAGTCCACACAGAAAGTGTTGAGAGCCATTAGGCAGCAGAATGAGTTTCGTTCTCATGCTGTGTGGTAGATTGACCTGTTCTTCAGTTTGTTTTATCTCAGTATATACTGAGAATGTTTGGCACTGAGATTCACATAAAAGAAGTATAAATTAAATATTACGATGGTCCAGAACCTTTAACTAGACCATTAAGAAGAAGAGCTTCACAGATTAACAGCCCTACTGAAGTGTTTTCAACAACTCAGATGAAAGAATATATCAGGCAAGGGTGATTTAATTCACACTGTACATTTTACAAATACTATTTCGGTCTTTCTACTTCAAAATGTCATGTTTCATTCAATGTGTTACTAACCATTTCATTGTGATTATTTGTGAAATGTACTAGCAAAGTGAAAAAGTCATGTTTACAGTGTTTCCAGGGCAAAAGTAACAATAAATTATATATTAAGTAATAATAATGTATAATAAATTAAATAACACCTTCGAGTAATGTTGTTAGGTCTTATTTAATTCTTTAAGGACCAACAAATTTGGCATTTTATCAATAATGCTGATACAAAACAAATGATTAAGCCTTAAAGTGTGAATACACACACAAACACACACACACACACACTAAAATCACAATATCAACACATTAAAAGCCTCTGAAATGTAAACTTTAGACTAACATTTTTAGAAGTTGTCACAGAAATGTGCATTTTGTTTTTTTCCAATGGATACCTGTGAATATAAAAGCAATTATTTTATTCAGTAAAAAAGTATGCTTTTTCATTCAAATGCTACTAAGATCACACACATGTAACAAATATATTGCTGTAAAAATGTCAATATATGGTATAAAATGGTCTGTTGGATTTAGTCTTGGAGTGCTTGCATCAAACTACATTATTTGACCTTCGCATTAACCTTGTAACATGAGGTCTTGCGAGTGTTGTAGGCCTTGTGTCACCTCTCTCACATAATGTGAAGATGGTCTTCAGAAGATCAATGCTTCCCTTGAATTGCATGAAAAGCTTTAATGGTTATCAGTGCAAGATAAAGTAATCAATATCGCTGGTGTTAAATGGAGGCCATATATTCATTCATCTGATCACAGGTGATGAGAGGGTCTTTTGCTCATATAATCACACCTCTTGAGATATTCTCAAAGGACTCCATTAACTTCTTCATGCTCCCTGCTCTTTAACATTTTCATAAGATGCTCAAATAGTTGCTGACGCAGCTTTGCCATTTAAGGAAGTGGTATGGCTTTCCCCGTAGCAAAGTCAAACATGCCATCAATTCCCAAATGTTGCATTTGCAGAGCAGACAAAATGTTTGACTTGGCACAAAAGCGGGAGGACTGAAAAATTGTCATGTTTACATATTACAATATTCGATAAGTCAAAGTATTTACAACATATTTTGTCCTATCTCAAACGAAAGACAACGGCGGCCATTAATTGCCATCCACTACATTTTTCATAGAAGTGGTATAGTTTAAAAAAAAAAAAAAAACTATATATATATATATATATATATATATATATATATATATATATATATATATATATATATATATATATATATATATATATATATAATAATACAATAAATAGGTATATTAAAATTATAGGTATACTTATAGTATACAATTACATTTTTAATATTTTTAATAGTTTGGTAGTCTTTAAAAGAATAAGAACTAACAACATTGTACATATACTAAACTCCCGGACTTTCTTGAACATTTTAACAATAACAAGTTAATTCACTGAAAAAGATTAAACTGATTTACAGAAATTAATCAAATTTACCACCAATGATATTTACACCACTTACCTTAAAGATCTCGTTTTTAAAATTCACAAGCTACACTTTCATAAATTAGCCCAATGATACTTTTGCTCCAAGGGAAACTTGGATATATACACAATAATAAATTTATATTCTCAGCAAAATCATCACAAAAAATACTGTCAAAATGAAATGCATTGCTCAACTTACAATAGTTCCTGAAATGTGCATTTTATACTCATGATCACCTAGCGAATCTCATATCAAAAATCCCCTAGGAAAGGCTTTTTATTTATTATCTGATATTTTGAGAAAATAATCACATAACAACAGCTGGTCATGTTCTTAGATAATTACGCCAAACAAACAAAAATAAGTGTGAAAATATTCAAAGATGAGATTCCCGAAGCAGCGATGATTTTGCAGCAAGCAAAGATGATGAGGGCTTGAATCATACAAACGAGGCTTTTGTTGAATGAGGGATTGTTCTGCCCAGAATCACTGAACTGTCTAATTGCATTAGCCCCTTAAACGCCGAAATCTAAACAAGAGTGTGGAACGCCTCGTTTGGCAGACAGAACTAGTACAGCACCTATGTTGAAACGAGGGCAGTGAGTCAGCGAACGACAGACCAACTCACATCATTAGAGTCAATCTGCCTCCACAACAACAGATCTTCCATGAAGAAGAAAAAAAAAAAACTTTCCTTTGGAGATCATAGACAGTTTTTTTTCCTCACAAACTACTATAAATCTAGCTGCCATGATTGTGTCCACCAACAAGAATGTCACCATAATGATAAGACCAGATCATAATATTGGATTTAATACAAAATTTAATTCAATTTGGGAAATCTTATTAAAACATACAACAGAGGGTTGCAAAGGCGGGGAGAGACATTTACTAAGAATGTAATTGAATTAAAGAAATTTGGCATTTAATCACGATTTAGTCACTTTTTTTAGGAGCCATCTGGAATATTTCAGCTGGAATTTAAACCATGAGCATTTATACAGAATATTGTATATTTATGCTCTTAATTTGGACTTTATATATCATAATTATGAATCAAAATCAAATTAGCTTTATTCGCCAGGTGTGCGCAAACACACAAGGAATTTGTTGTGCTCCTGGTACATACATACATACATGCATACACATATGACATGAAAACGAAAAATAAAAATAAATTTAGCAAGACTTAGCAACAAATGTGTATGAATCTGGAACAGTAGATTGATTTATGTACAGATTTGTGAATTTTTTTTTTTACATATTGTGCACATATAGAACTGTATAAATAGTAGAGATATGCATATGCATTTACATAATACTTGAGAAAGGCAATAATTTAAGATACAGAATGATTTACAGAAATGAATTACGGAACACAAGTAATGATTCATATTTTAGCTGTTTAAGCTGGAGTTTGCATGAGGGAAAAGACATATCAGGTTATGAATGTAACCATGGTTCCCTGAGTGGGGAACGAGACACTGTATCCTCTAGGGGTCGCTATGGGGAACACCTAGTTGTGACCTGTGTCTGAAGCAAACATTGAAAAAATAGCAATGAGTTTTGCCGTAAGAATACATCATTCACTTCTTGGTCTGAAGCATGCTTCCGGAAGCATGACAGGGAGCTTGAGGACGCAGTGTCTCGCTCCCTATTCAGGGAACCATGGTTACATTCTTAACCTGAGACGTTCCCTTTCAAGGGAGTATACCCACGCCACCATGCTGAGAGGGAATGCAGGCCAGAATCACAGCGAACACTAAGTACCAATTCTACCATTTCCATGGGAGTTACTCCTGGGACGTTTAGACGGCTGCCCATGAGAGACGGCTGCCTGAAGAAAGGGCAAAAAGCAACCGTGCAAAGTCCTCACCATATAGGATTTTACAAAGAACGCAGAGCACGAGTGCACAAACTTGTAACAGTGTGAATTTTAGAAAGTGCACAAAAGACTCCATATGCACACTTAACATAACATGGATTTTAAATGCTGTTCTAAGGAGGGGGCTCTCATGGCACTCTGATAGAGCAGCTCATAGATGGAATGGTGCATCTCAAAACAGTGTGTTTGAGAGTAATTAACTCGATCTGTGGAAATAATGCTGGAGCGTTCTGAAAAAAATAAATAAATCTCTTGTGAGAGGAGAACTCAGAATTCAGTAAAAGAGTAGCGCACTCATAGGCGACCCCCTCATTTTGAGGGAAGCGATGATTGAAGAGTATAAATAAAGACACACTGGCTGAGTGAAGCCCAAAGAACCAAGGTCAAACCATCTCAAGAAAGGGAATGAAGCTGAGCGCATAACCCTTACCGTACAGAATTTCCAACCCATTCTCACTCCAAAGGCGTCAAAAACCGAAGCATGGTCAAGCGCCCCTAGCGTCACTTTTATGACGCCAAATGTGCCTCTCGGCGTCGAATATCGAAGCACTACGACCTTCATTGCTTTCAATGGGAAACTTTTGGCGTCAGAATTCGACACGAGGACATGAGATGTTTATCGCTATGAAATCACGTTCAAGAAGTCTCATTCAGCACACATCACGATACTTGCTATCAGTGCCACAGTTTGGGTGAGTAGTCATATATACGCTCTTTTAATGCCTTTTATAAAATGTATTCTGTCTTATTTATTAATCAGATTAGTGCCATATGTTTAATCGCTGTATTATATCGGTCATCCGCGGCTGTCTTTGAGTTTCATTGCGTTTAAATAAATGAACACAGCTGCTAATTAGTCTGATTAAACTCTATCTGTCACCTGACATGCCTATAGACCTTCGAACAGTTTTATATTATTATTAATTTCAGGATTAATAATGTAAGTTGTATTTGTAGTAAAATCATGGTAATCACGACACTTACAATAGTAATAAATGAAATGTGAAGTTAAAACACAGTAAACTGGACATTAGTAACTGTAACTGTAGTTTTACTATGGTATATTAATAATCAATACAACAATACAATAATCACCAAACCAGCTATGTTTGTATCACTGTAATGTTAGTGTTTTTATGTGCTTTTATATGACAGATATCACAGTAATCATATGTTCTGTAGCATGCTTTTAATACCTTTTAATGTAAATCCAAAAAAAAAAAAATCAAATTAAAAATAAATAATAAAACATGCATTTTTCCATCTTGCAGTTCTTTCATATCAGTTTATATATATATATATATATATATATATATATATATATATATATATATATATATATATATATATATATATATATATATATATATATATATATATATATTTATTTATTATATCTAAATATTTTGCTCACAGATCATTATTAACATTCTGTATATAATTCAATTTTATTTACTCTCCCCTTTTTATTATTTTTATTTTTAGCTGAAAAGACGTTAAGGCAGTCAGCCCAGTGGTGTTTCTGGAGAGGGATTCCTTCAGAAATGGAGAAGACAGAAAGCTGCGGAGGCAGATATATGCAGCAGTAAGTCTGTGATAGTTTGTCCCTTTTATCAAACATTCCTGCTGTTATAATTTGTACAGCATTTGTTGTTTCTTAAACTGTTGCACTGTCCAAATACCCATACTTGCCATCTTTGCACTTGACCACTTGATTACTTATTTGACGTCTTTCCTGTATTTTGCCTAGTGTTCGAGTGAGCATGATGACCACAAGTGTGTGTCGAACTTTTCATGACCTGATGACTGTGTTTCCCAATCCTGATCCTGGAGAACCCCAGCACTGCACTGTTTTGGTGTCTCTCTTATCTGCCTTGGAGTCTTCACTGATGAGCTGATGAGTTGAATCAGGTGTGTTTGATCAGGGAGACATCTCAAATGTGCAGTGTTGGGGTTCTCCAGGACCAGGATTGGGAGCCACTGCCTTATGGGACACTTATGTGTTTACAGAGATTTTTAATAACTAATTATCAATATTTCACATACTGTACATTGGACAGCTTCCCATGACCTCTTGTGAGATCTCGGCAAAAAGTCTGACGATTTATTCCAAAACATGATGCATGATGGGATACACTAAGCTTTGTATAGTGCTCCGGAGCAGTATTGGAGAGGTTTAGTGTGTGTTAAGGACGCTGTGCTTTGGCATTATTAAGACCGGGGACAGTCTCGTTCACACACTGTCACGTACACACACTCTCAAGTGGCCAAGACTGCAAGTGTGGGTAGCTGGACAGGGTCAAAGTCTTAAAAATGATCCCTAAACACATCACAGTCTTAATAATCCAGTTTAACACTTGTATGATATTGTACAAGCCCCAGGACGGTCTCATCTGACACTATCAAAAGAATTCATATGACTATAGCTTGCTATTAATTATTTGCTTTCAATAATGGATGCATTTAACATTTAATTATACTGCATCTTTACAGAGGTGTAATGTACAAGTTGCACGTAATTAATAATATTTCCTTCTTTCTGTCTTACAGGATTTTTTGCAGATAATCCTAATGCTGTTCTTCTTTTTCAGGTCTAAAATATCAAGCTCAACAGCTCACTCAAGAGCCAACCCTCACAAACCTTCCTAAAAACTAAAAGAGCTATTACTGAGTCTCAGCGAATCTTGCCATGATCAGCTCTTCCCAGGTACATTTGTTTAGAATATTTTTTTTTATCAACATTTACTCCTCAAATGCTCTGGTCTGAATCTTACTTTAAATTAACTTAATTATGTTTAATGAGCATTATTAATTGCACACAGAGTAAGTAGAGATTATCTTGTTTCACAGAAGAGAAGGCAGACCAAGGAAATGATTTGCTCAGGATGAGGAATGAAGATGGCCATATTGTGCTCAAACAAACAGAAGTCCTCTGGTATGTGTGTGTTGAAGCAATGCTGTGTTATACAACATTTTATGATGATCTCTCACAGAACTGGTCATGTCAGCCTTGATTTCTTTTTTTACTATTACAATTACAGCATGTTAGCAAAGTGTGACTGGACATTTTTAATATTATGTTTTTAAAAACACACCACCTGTTTTAAGAGTAGACAAGTATCATGAAATTGGTTTAGTTGATATAAACACCAATGTACATTATTTCATTGTTTTCTAAATGTTATGTTATAATTGTGAATTGATAGTGGATTGGTTTGAAGCCAGGCCTTACACTGCACAGACTAAAACACATTTGTGAGAGAAGTCAGGAACTTTGGAGAAAGATTCTAGAGGAAGAAAACACATCTACTGCAACAATAGATGAATTCTAGAGTCTCTGAGAACTACACATGCTAATGCAGTCTCATGAGCAAGACCTTTGCTTCTGTAACTTTTTCTTAATTCTTTAATTTTTATTGCAGTATTTTAATTTGTACAGATGATCTCATCAGCCAAATGAGGGGTTTTGACCAAGTGATGGTCTTGAAAGGAGTGAAAGAAGAGGATGTCATAAATTCTCTTCAGAGAAAAAGCTTCTCAAAAGGTCTTAAAACAGCTTGAAGAATGGTAAGTGTACAGTACTACAAGGGTCATAGTTACTCACCCTGCTAAAATTACACAGAACATAAGCTGAGCTCTCTGCCCATTAAACAACTTCATCTGGATTGTTTGTTTCATTTTGACCAGGTCTGGGATCTTAGGACTGAGAGATCCTCTGGCTGAGAACAAGCTACACCACATCAGTGCTGGATATCAACCACAAACTGTTTCCAGACACGAGAGAAGAAGAACACGATGGGGAGATGAAACCAGTTTAGATGTGATGATGGGAATCATTATTTTCTGGAACAGTATCACATGTCTTATAAGTATCACATGATCTGTATCACAGTTGACTGGATGGGACTGTGTGACTTTTAAGGACATTTCATCACTCATCTGTGTGAACTGATTTATATATGAGGTTAATGTATTTTTGATGATAATTATTTTCATTTAATCTTATTCGTCTTGATGCTACTTTATCAACTTTATAGTCTATGCTTCAATAAAATGAAAATGGTGAATATTGTGTTCTGAAGATTCTTGGTAAATACATCATTTTACTAGGTAGGCTCATATGTGTTTATTTTAGACTTGGAAAAACAACATATTAATTATTGGGATTATTTTTTTATTTAAGACATAAACATTTTTGATCGGATTAATAACATCTGGGACATCAGTACACCAGAAAGTAATTTTTTTATATTTTAGTAACAAATATGCAAATTTTTTAGTGAAATAAAGGGAGTTTCGAGATTAACTATTCTGCATTACAAGATGGTGCCATGGGCTTTATTGTTACAAACACTTAAGGGATAACTGAGAATGTAGCAGGAATGATCAACGTGGATCTTGTACTGCATTAAAACCAAGAGCAGGCACATTACTGATGTCCAGCACCTGAGGAGCAAGATACGGGGGTGAGGAGGACATTTTTACACTGATTTTTTCTAAATAGTTATATATATATATATATATATATATATATATATATATATATATATATATATATATATATATATATATATATATATATATATAATATTCTTGGCACTGCATGAATTTGTCCTTGTGTAATAGTGAAGTATCACAATGTGTATACATTGTCCTTGATTACTGCTTTACAGGTGGGGAATAGATAAAGGCAAGTTGTTGCAGGTTCATCCATTATATTTCTTGCCATATACTTCAAAAATCAAATAAATAATCTATTATTTTCATTATTAAATCATTTCTTTCTAATTTTTTAATGTTTCATCAGATGGCCTCACAATGTCCTGTCAAAAGGTATAATAGTCATGATGAATAGAATAGAAAACAGAGGACTGTGAAAACTGTCAGATATAAATGTGACTCAGCTCAGTTTGTTGTCCATGATGAGGAAAACACATATATGTAGGTTTTACTGCCCTTCTACCCCCAGGGGCCCAGTAGCACCCCCCGGAAGAGCCCAAAACTGTACTTTTCAAATGGCTGTAAATCAGAGTCCAATTAACATATCAAAGAGAAAATGGGCAGGATTATTACTTATGCTATGCTGATAAAATAATGTTGAGCTCAGTTTTCAGAAATAAATGGAAAGCTGACATAAAGGCATTTTAAATATTGCTCACTGTAAAATACCACATTTCAGCCTGCCTCTCAAATATATCATAGAGGTTTGCACAATAAACATATTTAGATATCCAGTTTTCCTTAAAATAAATAATTTATTTCGTTTCGTTAATAAAAAGTTTTAAACTACATTACCCACAAGCCTCCGTCGTTCTATCTATGCAAAGGCAACACTAGGGGGCTGTTTTTTGTAGTTCATTGAAGTTATGCTTAGGGTTAGGATTAGGATCTCGCTAAAGATGTCATTTTTGTCAAGATAGCAACACTTAATTGTTGACTTAATATATTACTAATGTGATGATAGCAGCAAAACATACTTTTTAACATGATGCGCTGTTTAATATGGGTTAAAAGATAGTCCAACCACAGACTGTCCTGAAAATTCATAGCCAATGACATCAAAGCTGAGCAGCAGCGTCACACTTCCTTATCCATGTATGACCGACGTCTTTCGTTTTTCGGCTGAAGGGATAGATTCGGTTAACAATAGATTAAGCTTGCTACTTATTAGATTCTGTTTTATTAACGTCTTCACCTTCCTCCGTTGTTCAGCTTGACAAACATTGGGCAATATTGATGTGCACATGCCCAGCAGTCGCAGTTGTATCCAACAGACAGATTCCTCTATAATAAATATGACACATTTTTAAGATTTGTATTTTTTTTTTTTTTTTGACCAAAGACAAATATATTTACTAATCAAATGACGTGCTCCTAAAATTTACATAGTATATTACATTGTGTTTTAAAGTTAAAATTGTTCACATTTGTGTTTCTGTGATTTACCATTCTCTACCATTTGAACTCTAGGAATAAAAACTGAAATTATAAATGAATGAATGAATGAATGAACAAATAAATACATAAAGCATAATAAACATGCATATTTTTGTAAGGATCTTCCATTATTTATTTATATGTCAAACTCATTTAAAGACAACATGCCCAAATTACTACACTGCATCCTCTGTCACCAAGCTCGTTTTTGCCACCATAAAGAATAAAAAGGCAGTTATGTTGTAAACATTAACTATTTTCAGTATGCAAATGAAAATGCTTTTATTAAAAAACAAAACAGTAAATACAGTATGTCTTTCAGAGAACACTGGAAAAAGTGTTGTGACCAAAATGTTATACAACACAATGTAAATGTTTCAAACTCACAAAAAAACACCATGAAGACATGCATGTCAAGTGTGCAATATATTTTTAATATGGAGCGCTATTTTTAACTATTGTTTTCATCACTGGTTCTGTAATGTATTCATTATGAGCTTATAATTAAAACAAAGTTACATCTTCTGCAAAAATCAAACCACTGCAAAGTCTAATCACTGATCCAGGGACCATTTCTGTGTGTGCGGGGGATAAAGAGTTAACGAAGTGAGTCCTTGTGCATGATGGAGCTACAGCGTTATCCTCAAACAATCCTGTAAGACAGAAAGGAAGGAAATATTAAATTACATTCAACTTATACATTACACTGTGTTTTGTTTAGACCATATTATTATACCATCCATTATTGAAAGCAAGTAATTAATAGCAAGCTATAGTCATATGAATTCTTTTGATAGTGTCAGATGAGACCGTCCTGGGGCTTGTACAATATCATACAAGTGTTAAACTGGATTATTAAGACTGTGATGTGTTTAGGGATCATTTTTAAGACTTTGACCCTGTCCAGCTACCCACACTTGCAGTCTTGGCCACTTGAGAGTGTGTGTACGTGACAGTGTGTGAACGAGACTGTCCCCGGTCTTAATAATGCCAAAGCACAGCGTCCTTAACACACACTAAACCTCTCCAATACTGCTCCGGAGCACTATACAAAGCTTAGTGTATCCCATCATGCATCATGTTTTGGAATAAATCGTCAGACTTTTTGCCGAGATCTCACAAGAGGTCATGGGAAGCTGTCCAATGTACAGTATGTGAAATATTGATAATTAGTTATTAAAAATCTCTGTAAACACATAAGTGTCCCATAAGGCAGTGGCTCCCAATCCTGGTCCTGGAGAACCCCAACACTGCACATTTGAGATGTCTCCCTGATCAAACACACCTGATTCAACTCATCAGCTCATCAGTGAAGACTCCAAGGCAGATAAGAGAGACACCAAAACAGTGCAGTGCTGGGGTTCTCCAGGATCAGGATTGGGAAACACAGTCATCAGGTCATGAAAAGTTCGACACACACTTGTGGTTATCATGCTCACTCGAACACTAGGCAAAATACAGGAAAGACTTCAAATAAGTAATCAAGTGGTCAAGTGCAAAGATGGCAAGTGTGGGTATTTGGACAGTGCAACAGTTTAAGAAACAACAAATGCTGTACAAATTATAACAGCAGGAATGTTTGATAAAAGGAACAAACTATCACAGACTTACTGCTGCAAATATCTGCCTCCGCAGCTTTCTGTCTTCTCCATTTCTGAAGGAATCCCTCTCCAGAAACACCACTGGGCTGACTGCCTTAACGTCTTTTCAGCTAAAAATAAAAATAATAAAAAGGGGAGAGTAAATAAAATTGAATTATATACAGAATGTTAATAATGATCTGTGAGCAAAATATTTAGATATAATAAATATATATATATATATATATATATATATATATATATATATATATATATATATATATATATATATATATATAAACTGATATGAAAGAACTGCAAGATGGAAAAATGCATGTTTTATTATTTATTTTTAATTTGATTTTTTTTTTTTTTGGATTTACATTAAAAGGTATTAAAAGCATGCTACAGAACATATGATTACTGTGATATCTGTCATATAAAAGCACATAAAAACACTAACATTACAGTGATACAAACATAGCTGGTTTGGTGATTATTGTATTGTTGTATTGATTATTAATATACCATAGTAAAACTACAGTTACAGTTACTAATGTCCAGTTTACTGTGTTTTAACTTCACATTTCATTTATTACTATTGTAAGTGTCGTGATTACCATGATTTTACTACAAATACAACTTACATTATTAATCCTGAAATTAATAATAATATAAAACTGTTCGAAGGTCTATAGGCATGTCAGGTGACAGATAGAGTTTAATCAGACTAATTAGCAGCTGTGTTCATTTATTTAAACGCAATGAAACTCAAAGACAGCCGCGGATGACCGATATAATACAGCGATTAAACATATGGCACTAATCTGATTAATAAATAAGACAGAATACATTTTATAAAAGGCATTAAAAGAGCGTATATATGACTACTCACCCAAACTGTGGCACTGATAGCAAGTATCGCGATGTGTGCTGAATGAGACTTCTTGAACGTGATTTCATAGCGATAAACATCTCATGTCCTCGTGTCGAATTCTGACGCCAAAAGTTTCCCATTGAAAGCAATGAAGGTCGTAGTGCTTCGATAATCGACGCCGAGAGGCACATTTGGCGTCATAAAAGTGACGCTAGGGGCGCTTGACCATGCTTCGGTTTTTGACGCATTTGGAGTGAGAATGGGTTGGAATTTCAGAAAGTGTGCAAAGTCTTGGGTGTAAACTTACCACTTACGTGGATTTCAGAAAGTTTGCAAAGTGTTCAACGTGCATACTAACCACCATATGGTTTTACACAGTACACAGAGTTTAACGCGTTTAAAATTTACAAACCTCTGGTGAGGAGCACATCACCTGAGGCAGCATATAGAAGAAGATTTCCGCAACTGCCACCTCCACTTCCCACTTGATGTGTCAGCAACAAGGGATATCCAAGTGACCAGGAAGCCCCTCAGGGTGACGTGGCCAGACATCCATGAAATTCCTTGCAGTGCCATGCCGTGCCAGCCCTGATGATCAAGAAGGCTCACGTAGGAACCTGTGATCTGGCCGCCTGATACCGGAAACATGAAGCCGGAATCAGGGCTATCATACCGGCTGGACATAATGCCAACGAGTCTTTAGTAAACACTGTATTTGAGCACTGCAAAGAAACTCACAGAAGATTAGTACACACATAACCACCAGCAATTTGATACGTATATAAGTTTATACAGAATTGATCATATAGACCCACCCTGGTTCCTGCGCTGCTCAAGGGGTGACTCCCTTTAGTCCGGACCATCAGTAAGGTGATTATTATGAACATAGAACCAACCAAAAAATCATAGGTCCAGCATTGGAGATTGTTATGCAAGAAGTTCCCACCTTACCTCGGTTAGGTGGAGAGCTGGTGGTCACAGGGGAATTAGGAAGGGGAGGATAAGGGCAGATGTAAAAACCCTCAAAGGGAATGAGTAGATACTTAAGTATCACTCTGATTTGGATGAGAACTCAGATGCCTTGTCTGGATCACATCCCTTAGGTCTTGCCTACCTCCCTGTGACCCACAATTGCTTTTACCCCTAGCAGCAGGTGGGGAGGAGCATGAGTTGTGACACTAGCCTTCTGTGCACATCTCTGTTTCTCAGATTGAGACAGACCAGGACCCCCATGTTATTCCGGCTCAGACCTGGATTCATGGAATGAAGGATTTTAAGACAGCTGAGAGCGCCTTCGCCTCCCTGAACTTTTCGACTATTGTCTCAACGGAGGTACCGAAAAGTTTGGAAGGCGAAACCTGAGCATTGAGAAGCATTCTCTCTGTTACCACCATGGCTGCCACAGACCTGCCCATGGCGGAGGCGGCCTGCTTGGTATCCAGGTCTTTTAGCAGATCAGCCTGATATGTTTAAAGCAGCACCATCGTGTGCTCGAGCTCATTCTCCTCCGTGCCTCAGCAGCGGCAGGTCCTGAACCACGTGAAGCAGATGGCTGCTCCTTTTTCCTCGAAAAGAGAGACGAACAAGAGTGGAGCTTTTTCATTGGAAAACGCTCACAATGCACGCAGATCCCCCCCCCAAAGACATTGTGTGCATGCTCTTCACCCAAACAATTGACACAAAGATTGTGTGTGCCATCGGGTGTCAAATAATGCAGACATGGATACACACACTTTCTAAACACTTTGCTAGTAGTCGCCATGATAGAAAGAGAAAAATCTATTTCACCAGTTCTTTCAGATGCATGGTTCAAACAGAACAGTCAGTGAAGATGAAGAAGAGAATGACATGTTCATGTACATGTGTGGACAGCACAGGCTTTGAGGCAGGCTGTATAGCACCGTCTGGGCCTTTGGCTTTTATCTTCTTATCTTCTGCTTCCTGAAGACTTCGCACACATCCTCATCACAGATCTTGAGTACAGGCTGAGAAACAGTAGGGGGGAGGGAGGGGCAGGGGATTGATGGCTGTGCTGTGAGACGGTCAGAGCGGGTGTGGGGTGTCAGACCAAGCTTTTGCTTTTCAAACCTGCAGTAAACTCATTCAGGTCTTCAGACAGCTGTTGATTGGCCTCAGTGCTGGGTGAGTCATTACTTTGAAAATTCGACTTTAGAACTTACAATGACTTTATAGCTCACAATTGTAACTATTTTGCAACAAAAATGCAGTTTTTCTTCGTTCTTTCATTTTCCAGTTTCACTCCATCCCTGCACCATTTCTTTGTTGCCCCATGCCAAGGTCTATAGAATGTTGGAATGTTAAAGATTTACATGCTTGGGTGTGGTTTCAGAAATAAAACTTTAATAGAGTTCTCACTAAGTGCCTCAGTGGCAGTAAAATGCACCCGTCTTGCGGGCTCATAAGGTCTTTTTGTTAAACCACTTACATTATACAATCTTTTTTTATCCCAACAATTTAGCGAGTTTGTACTTTCGCCGTCCCGGGAGCACAATGAATCACAGCACTTTATGACTTACTGGCCCGGACTATACATCCGAATCAATTTTCATGGAAGTGCCGGAGAGATTAGTAATGATGTGTAGTGGAAGTCTATTGTGGAGATTTAATTCATCAGTCATAGATCTGGAATATCCCAAAGACTTAAGGATTTAACAAGATCTGTGCATTTTGGCTGGATTTTTATTAGTGATCGACCGATATTGATTTTTTATAACCGATACCGATACCGATTATTTGCATGTTTATGTACCCGATAACCGATATGCAGAACCGATATTTATTTACTGTTATACTTCTGTTTCTGACAATTATTACAACACAAATGAGCTGAAAAAAAACATTTTATTTATAACAATCACTCCTTCCTTGCATACAAAAAAAACTTTATATTTATACACAAATAAATAGAGGGTTCTGAGTCCAAAAAATTTAAGTGCACTGTGCAAGTGCAAGTGTCTTTGTTTTAAAATAAAAGCTTTGATGATGTAAAAAAATAAAAACGGGTAAAAAAATAAAGCACAAAAATGATTCTAACATATTGGTGGGGGCGGGAGGGCTATTTAGGAGTGCATAGCTATTTAGTAGTGTAACTTAATACTCCCAGTTAAGCAGAACTAGGTTTTAGTGTAGAAAACAGAGTCTTTCAGCATTCTGCCCTGTAAGCCTGCTTGCTTCCTTCAAAAATTTCATGCAGTGGCCGTGCATGAGGCTTCCTGATCATCAACCCAGTCAGGTGCTGAGCAATATGAACGAACTTTTATCCCGAGACTATATAAAATTAAACAGCACTTGTCAGTTGGCATTTTATGATCTAGATTCAATCTAACGTTAGATCATGAAATTCCAACTGACAAAGTGCTGTTTGACTATAATTTAATCAACCGCGATCGCGCATGGAGATAATAAATAATTAATTTCCACAAAGCGGTATATGTGTATTAGCGAAATAATTGTTATGTAGTAAATGATAATATAATCTAGTGTGTTTAAACAAGATAATCTTGTCAAAAGTTTCATTCAGTGGCATTGCTTGAGGCTTCCTGATCATCAACCCAGTCAGGTGCTGAGCAATATGAACGAACTTTTTTTCCCGAGACTATATAAAGTTAAACAGCACTTGTCAGTTGGCATTTTATGATCTAAATTTAATCTAATGTTTAATCATGAAATGCCAACTGACAAAGTGCTGTTTGACTATAACTTAATCAACCGCGATCGCGCATGGAGATAATAAATAATTAATTTCCACAAAGCGGTAGGCTATATTTATATGTGTATTAGCGAAATATTTGTTATGTAGTAAATTAAAATATAATATAGGGTGTTTAAACAAGATAATCTTGTCAAAAGTTTCATTTAGTGGCCGTGCTTAAGCCTCCAGATCATCCGTCAGTTTCTAAGCAATATGAACGAACTTTCTCTTCTAGACTAATGGTGAGCAAATACAACAGATAGAGAATTAAATTCAACGCTTTTCAGAATCAGAATCAGAATCAGAATGAGCTTTATTGCCAGGTATGTTTACACATAGCGTACGAGGAATTTGTTTTCGTGACAGAAGCTCCGCAGTACAACAGAATAACAGCGACAGAACATAAAACACATAATAAAAGAATAAAAAAAAAACATTTTTTTTTTATTTTCAACATGCACTCATTCATGTCTGTTTTATTTAATTCATTTAAAGATACGTCTTTATTGGAGCAGGACATGACGAACACTACGTAACTCGATGAGTTCGTCTCAATTGTTTAGAAACAAGCTGCATAAATTAACTATATCAGGAATTTATGTCTCAGATCTCATTTGTGCATGTCTGTTATGTTAAATAAAGTTGATTAATTAAAGCAAACCAAGTAGAACATACTTTACCTGTGCACTGAGTTGTTGTTGACTGATCACCTCAGACGCCCGGGCTGCAATGGCGGAAATCTCAAAACGGCCACAAGATGGCGCCGTAAATCGGCGAATCCGATATTACAAAACCGATACCCGATTATGGAAAAATGCTTAAATATCGGGAAAAATATCGGTAAACCGATACATCGGTCGATCACTAATTTTTATGTGTTAAGTGTCTTAGTTTGAGGGGCTTACACGGCATACTTTATATAGCTATGCTGTTATCATGAATAATAAAGCAACACACACACTTTGTGTGTCCACCTTTGACTGGTAGTACACGCGGACACGAAGACGGAGGTTACTGGCAGTCTTTAATAAATCCACAGATAGGTATATCCAAACAGAGAGAAGGCTGACACCACACGCTACATAAATGAGACCCAACAGATATGAATAGACACCAACGAACTTAAACAGACAAGGCAAACCAGGCTAATGTCCCTTGCATCCCCACTAATTTCTATACGTTATTAAGCCAAATTCAGTTTAAAAACAAAAGTCCAAGTGCAACACATAAGGATCAACTAGATACTTTAATTAAATAATATTATATTATAAAAGATTCTGTATTTTTTTCTGCCAAAATTAGTGTTACATGTGAAATCCTGTATTTTGGCTATTAGAGAAGCTGAATCATTTAACCAACAACCTAGATATAAAACAGATTAAATGCCTGTATCTGAACCAGGGCTTTCTAGAGCTAGTTTGGTGGCCTGGTTTGTGATGAATTTCAAACTTCACTATAATAAGCAGCAGAGACGAAGGACTCAAGCATCCCCAGACCCCAGCGCCTGCAGAACTAATGTGCAGCGGTGGGTGGCCAGTGCCAGGCTAATGTGATGGACTCCGAGTGGCTGATTTACATGCTCACACAGCGGGATGTGAGATTTGAGCCTCAGGCGATGAGCTTCCATCAGCAGGGGATCCACAGAAGAGGGTCTATAGATTAAGAACACCCCATATCCTCGCTTTAAGAGGAATAATGACTGATCTGAACAATACTAGCTGAGGTTTTCGGATTGGACTCCATGAGCTGGTACTCAAAACAGCCATGTGAGATCTGCTTATCTATTATGCATGCACACTTATGAGTCAGTGAGGGGACTAGAAATGAATGACGAAATATTTCAAGCATTTCATACAGACATGAGGCAGTTATAAATTAATAGCAAAATATGTTGCTAATTATCTCTGGCTTTAGTATTGTCATTAGCACATAAGCTTGTAAATGCATTCTGAATTTGGGCATAATATCAATTGTTAAATTATTTATTGTATCAGTTTTATATATGCATGAGGTCAAAGTTTGAACTTTGCATCTCATCGAGCCACATTTAAAATCAGGAGGTGCCTGTGTTATCCAAAAAGCCATGGATTGCATCTAATTCCAGACTGTGTATCAAAATCCAGGATTAAAACGCCCATAGGAGACTCAAACCAATTCACAACATGAAAATCTGATCCTTTCTATGACTTCACATGATTTATTTTGAAGAATTAATGTCAAAACTCCTCTGGGAAAATATGGCACTAGGGTAGGAAAACATTGTGTTTGAAGTTGATTTGAAAATTAAATGATTAAATAAAATAAACCATCATAATATTGACTATTTTCCACTGTGATACTAAAAATCTAAATCAGTTGCTGCCTTAAAGTTTAGTATCATCAAATTAACTAGACATTTCAACTTAAGTCACATAAAACTTTCTTAAAATGTTGAAAGTTGAAATTACTTGTGAGTATGGAGAGGAAAAAAAGGTGCCATGAATTAATCATATTATTATTATTATTAAGTTTTTTTTTTTTTTTTTTTTACAATGTACTCTTGGTCTGTGAATTATATTTGTCTTGCTTTTTTTCCAAAACACTATGTAAAGACACTATAAAAATGAATGAATGAATGAATGAATGAATGAATGAATGAATGAATATTTTTATTAGTAGTAGTAGTAGTAGTAGTATTTATTTTCTACAAACTTGTGGTTATGTGGCTAGGTGGTTGCTTACTGTCACAAAGCCAACCAACCAACCAATCAACCAATCAATCAATCAATCAATCAATCAATCAATCAATCTACCCTCCGTCGGTTTCAATTGTGGGTTTCTTTTTTTCCTATTTGATCCTCCAGAAGACAAAAACTTCTTCAAAAACTGATCCCAAAGAAAAGTTGAAGCAAACATATATAGCGCTTCCCTTTAAATGGTTAAACTGTAATTGTAAATATAATGTAAACATAAAGTCTGAGCCAATATCAGTGGAGTGTGTGTATACAATTTTTATTCATTATAAGAAGGGCCAATATCTTACAGTGAGACGAATTGAAGTAAATTAAAATCCAGGCCGTCTGCATTTTCATTATTCATATTGAAAATTCAGAATGTCAGTCTAATTTATTGTGCTGTAAATAATGCATTTGTTTGCATTTGTGTGTGAAGAAAATGAAACACTAAATATATGTAGAAAAAAATATATATATACGTGTGTGTTTGAGGTGTGTGTGTGTGTGTGTGTGGCTTTGGAGAGTGACCAAATGAAAAGTCAAATATAATCATATTTGCGTCCAGTATACCATTATAGAAGAGGAGTAATGTAGTACATTTCTTTCATTCCCCCTTATGTTCACATCAACAATAAGCACAAGTGAATATAAAGGCTTTGTGGAATATGAATACAATAATTAGGCATGACATTGTCAGCACACAATGTTTATTCAGATGCTCGACAGAGATAGAACGTGTCATGGATGTGTCAACTGACTTGACAAAGTGCCTGTTATTGAGTGCAAAATTTCAGTTTTCTCTCTGTTTTCTATGTAAAACTTTTAGCTCTGATTGAAGACTAAAGCATGTGACGTGGCAGAATGTTTTGAGCTTTTTGGCTTTGATGAGTCGTATAGACATTTTATACCATATTAGAATTGCTTTCTTACACTGAGCAGGTGCTTTTGGGGTCAATCAATCAATCAATCAATCAATCTATCTATCTATCTATCTATCTATCTATCTATCTATCTATCTATCTATCTATCTATCTATCTATCTATCTATCAAATGTAATTTCAGTTAACAATAATTTTGAGCTACAATTTTTTATGGTTTGAAATGAAACTGCTACTCGCTGTCAGTGAATGAATCAGTACATATTACATAAAAATGAACATAAATACATACATTTTTCAAATATAAATTATAATAACATTCAGAAACTGTACTACTTTTTTACTTCAATTGTTGTACTACTTATAGGAGTGGCTGAATTACAAACGCTGTCTTTTGTAGGGAGGGTGGGGGGAGCGCAGTCTCGAGGGTACCCCCGGCCTGCGAGGGCCGATGGGTGTATGTGACGTGTGCGGCGGGGCCAAGAGCCGTGGGAACAGGAGCGAGGCCGGGGGAGTGATTAGAGATGAGTGACACCTGCTCGACCCACCGGTCTCGAGTCCCACGGAGGAGATGGAGGGATATAAAACCAGGGGAGGGACTTTTTCAATGGAGGAAGCGTTACTATGGATTATATGCTCATATTGGCTAGAAACAATGGTTTAAAGTAAAAATAAATAAATAAATACATAAAATAATAATAATAATAATAATAATAATAAATAAATGAATAAAAAAAAAAACTTAATCATGGATTTGTTTCTCACAAAGACAAAACTTTCACTTTAGATGTTAAGTGATGGACTGGAGTGGTGTGGATTACTGTGATGTTTTTATCAGCTGTATGAACTCTCATTCTGACGGCACCCATTCACTGCAGAGCATCCATTGATGAGCAAGCGATGGAATGCTAAACTTCCCAGAATATGTTGTTTTTTTTTGATGATAAAACAAACTCATCTACATCTTGGATGACCTAAGGGTGAGTACATTTCCAGCAAATTTTTGGGTTGAGCTATTCCTCTAAGGATTAACCATCCCGATGACAAGTTACACATGGACACATGCAACTCACATTTTCTAGCCTCAACAGCTGCATTAAACAATGTCATTTCTAACTACATCAGCACAGAGTATGCAAATGTGCACATTACCATACAAATAAAACACAGCAGTGACGCGGCATGACCCTCCACCTTCAAAAGAGCACACAGAGCACTGACTCCCACACTCAGATGTCTACAGGGAGCAAGGGTATTGATAAAGGGGCACGAATATGTTTGAGAGTCATAAATCCAATAGACTGGGAGCTCTCGAGACCTGCGGAGCCTGTAAATCTAATGATGGATGCACCGAGAGCGTTTTCACTCCCTTCAGCCCCTGAGTCAGCAGCTGCTCAGCCTCACAAGGCAAATGCGAACAAGAACGGGACATACATCAAAACTAAGGTCACCCCGTGTGACTGAAGCACTCCATGTCATCTCAAGCGAGACGGCCTTAGACTCTGGAAAGAGCCGGTGGGCTCTTGAGAGGTGGATGGCACAGGCAAATCAGCCTGTGAAAGACGCCCCTGGGATTTTAGGACCAAATTTCAGGTGGAGAGAGAAAAAGAAGAGAGAGAAACAATGTTCAAAACCTAGTGAACCGCTCACTTGAACTGCTTTTTAAAGCTGCTGTAAGCAACGTTAGACATTCTGGAATTACCACACTTAGTCAATCAATTAGATACATTCTCCCTTTCCAAAACCCCAAATGACAAATTTACTACTAACAACTGAAGCTGAAAAAAGTATTTAGCCACTGTACAATGACCTGCTTAAACTATCACACACTTTCATCTTCCCATTTGCAGGAATGCACAAGATGATAACTGGCTAAATAAAATATCTAAGGGATCTGAATTTCGTTTCACTAAATTCTAAGGCAGCATCGGATATCTTTGTTGCAAAGACAATCCTAGCATGGATTCTGTCAAGATATGAGATTGGGTTCACAAGGATGAGACGACAACATTTTTAAACAGAAATCCTCAATGATGAAATACATGAAAATAATTTTCAGGTGCATTCTGTTTTAACTTATCATCTATAAATTGAATGATCATCTAATAAATGAATGATCGTAGGTAGTAAAAGACGACGATATACAAGCACTCTATATACTATATATTTTCAGATACATGTTTGTGATTGCAGGCTTTTATATACAGTAACTTCAGAAACGTTAATAAGCCAATAAAGTTTTCTCCTTGTTTTATGTTGATGTCACAGCTTGCAGGCATTAACTAAGCAAAAGCTGCTCATGCTTGTGACTCTTTAGCTCCGCCCACGACACACCTCCAGGAGCTCGACTGGTTTTGAGAAAAGTGGGGCAGCTGTATCCTTCTTTTATTAATTTAATAAATCTAAAGACTCTTCGGAGATATGAAGGATGCAATGCTACTATATACTGTAGGTACCGAAGACTAACCTGAGACACAAAAATACATAAAATTACATATAAATATCAGATAAAAAAGTTAAATTAAAAAGGTATATTTCAAATGATTTATGTAATAAGTTCTTAATAAGTACTAGTTCTAAATAAGTACAAAAATTACTAAAACAAAAACTGAAATAATTGTTTATTAAATATATGTAGAAAATAAAAAATAATAATATAAATCAGCACATAAAATTACAAAAACTTGAACAAAAAATAAAACAACAAATGGAAAACACTGAAAATGTTAATTCAAATTGAATATAATTATTAGATTACTGAATGATAACTGAATAAAACTTAGGTAATAATAATAAAAAAGGTTAATTAAAGCTATAGAGCTATTTTAAAAAAAGGGAAAATGACAAAAAGCATATAAGAAAATGTCTAAACTTAAACTTAAAATTAAAAAGAAAACTGAAAATATGAAAAAAAGCTATAAAAATAGTATAACACTATGATAATACAAAATAACACTGCCAATATCTATTAAATAATTTGAAAAGAAGCATTAATAAAATAACTTATTTTGACAAAAAAATGAAAGAATGCAAAGCATTGTCCATGCAGAAATCAATGCATTATGATGAACTTAAGAGATAGCTAAAAAATAGCTCCATCTAAGTAAAATGGACTATTTTAGTTCTGTACACTACAAACTTTATGCTTAGTAGAATGTTAGTTAAGCAACATGCATATCACAGAACTCTCTTGGAATACGAGTCCTTATCTTGTGCAAAGCACCATTTAGCATGCCAAGTATCTAAAACCTTAGAAGACAGCTGCCTATATACAGCAAGGCAGCTCACTATGGTTTAGAACAGCGCTACAGAGTCAGTGGCAGGGTGTCAGAGAGAGTGTATGGAATTGAGTGGGACAGAGGGCTGACATTAACGATGTAATTAACACAGATAACCACAAGCTTTGCTTTGGAGAACCGCATGTTGTTTGTTGAAGCCCAGGCTTCTGCTGGGGAGCTAAAAATATCCTCAGCAGCAGGGTAGAAGGGACATACAGTATGTCAGAGCAATGAAGCCACGCTCCTGCTTGCCGTCTGCGGTCCCACATGTCAACTCATGCCTGCTTCACAGACGGGATGTGTGACTGAGTGAATCAGACAATGAGAGTCATGAGTCAGGCAGAACTCGTCAGACGCTGCACAGATGCACGGCAAAGCTCTCCTGAAATATCACAAAGACAAGCCACGACCAAATATCCTCAGATGCATCCAGAACAGTCAAATAAACATGCAGTTGATTCCAACAGACATACAGTACACATATAGGCTACATTTTTTACATGACTTTTATGGTTCAATGAATCCATGGAACCATTCCACCGCACAAAGGTTCTTATATATATATATATATATATATATATATATATATATATATATATATATATATATATATATATATATATTGAAGACCAGATCCAGTATGACTAATATGGCTAATGCATTTTATATGATAGGCTACATCTGTCTGCTTCACTCAGTTTTTTGCTGATTCAAATGTGTTCTCACATGTTATAGACTACGTGTTTCTTCAAATGTGATATTAATGAAATGTATTTTCCTTTTATTGAAATTTAAAGCAAGATATATATTTTGAATGCATTAAAAATCTTTGTATTTTTTTTTTATATATTAGTATAAAAAAGAAACAAAAATGTCAAAAGTATATATTTGAAGAAAATATAAATACTTTTTTTGCTACTGTATATGGTGGTTGCTATATGGTTGATTCTATATGATTTAATTCACAGACAATTACAGCTTATTTACAATTTATACAAGTTTTGATTTTACGAGGGACTGTGCATTTTTCAAATATCAAGTTGAATTTGAACTCCATGTACAACTGAACCAATTTCCTCCTCATTACCAAACTAAGATGAGATTGGTTATGAAACGCTGAATTAGGACACTGCTGACAAAGTTCACAAGTTCAGAACTGTTTTTAAAACTTCTGTTCTGCAACCTACAGGCTTTCAAAGTACGTTGAACTTGAATTCCCCAAGACCAATGAAAAGTCAGCTTTTTTCATGAAATGACCTCTTTAATAATACTGACATTAATATTTCTAGGAAAACTGGGTCAGGGATTGTTTTTGTGGCCGTTCTGTGCTAGAATATAACTCTGTTCCCCTGCTGGTAGTGTAGGCTGGCCTTTTCCTTCCCTGATCATTAGATACATTTACTTACACTGGGTCACTAGTGCTTGAGCAGCGTGAGACGTGGCTTAATGTAGCCAGCTGGCACTGCAGCATTAGACAAATGATACCAAGCAAAGAAGCATGAACTAGACTGCTCTTTTGAACATTTAAAATAATCTGAGAAAACAAATACGTGCCATTTAAATGACAGTGATGGATGGAATTGATTTCTCTATAATGAGGCCATAATGTGTATTAGCTATGTGTTGTAGAGTGTATTTGATCTCCATGTGCTCAGTGTGTCTACTCCTTCAATGTGCTTTGTGTTCACTTAAAGGTCACGTTTTTTGTGTTTTTTTTTTAAGTTTTGATTGTGTTTACAGTGTGCAATATAACATGTGTTCATGTTTTGTGTGTAAAAAAAAAACAGTATTTTTCACACAATTCATCTGTATACCGCTGTCTTCACTGTCATAAAAACGGGCTGATGTCTTCCATGTTCTATGAAGTCCCTCCTTCAGAAATATGTAAGTACCATATTTTCCGGACTATAAGTTGCACTTTTTTTCATAGTTTGGCTGGTCCTGCGACTTATAGTCAGGTGCGACTTATTTATCAAAATTAATTTGAAATGAACAGAGAGAAATGAACCAAGAGAAATGAACCAATAGGAAACATTACCGCGAGAGGGCGCTCTATGCTGCTCAGTGCTCCTGTAGTCTACACTGAAGACATAGAGGGCCCTCTCGTAGCTGTAGACGGTAATGTTTTCTCTTGGTTCTAAATAAATGCGACTTATAGTCCAGTGCGAATAATATACATTTTTTTTTTCTCATCATGACGCATTTTTGGACTGATGTGACTTATACTCAGGTGCGACTTATAGTCCGAAAAATACGGTAGTTCAGATTGTGCCAGCGGTTGTGATTCGACACCAGCTGAGCGCACGCTGCCCTCCCGCAATTGGGCTAGTTTCGGACTAGTTTTGAGAAGCAAGTCTGCAGGATTTGTTTTGAAAATCTGGCAATCCTGATCTGAACGCACGTGCTGGAGATGTACTTCTAATCACAGGAGTGTTTTTACTGACGAGATGAGCATGAAAATCGCATTAGATTTTTTGCACAGCCCTAACATCTAGTTAACAAAGCTAAACAGCGTTGCCCTTTGTGTAATAAGTTACAGAAACTGTTAAACTCATCAACTTAAATAATAAAATACACTTACCGGTTGTGGTCCATAAACAACGCCCTCTCCAGACAAAGAGGGAACGGCTCCATATTTCAAGAATAATCTTTGTACGAATCCGGCATTAAACTGATTGAGATTGAGGAAGTTTTCCTCAGCAAGCTGTCCTCAGCAAAATGTGCTGCACATAGTTTTACATGTGCATTATAATTTTTGGGAACAGAGTAAAAAAAAAATTGTAACCATTGATCTCAAAGTATGGTGTCCCTGGGAAGCCCAAACAAAGATGATTAGACTCCGAGATGAAAATAACAGCGTTTCGACGACATGACGACAAACAAAAATGCAGTTCTTCTTCTTCTTCTCCGTCGGAGCGCAGCAAGACCACGCCTCCTTTTTTGTGTATTCCTGAGGTTAGTCAAAAAACTGTTTTAGTGACGTCATTACTGCAGGAAGTAGAGGGATGTAGTCCAAACTGGTCGTTCGATGTAGGCGAATTCTGTTAAATAAAATATCTCGCTTGGCATTGAACTTTGAGCTTTAGAATTTTACAGATATTATTTATACTCTAACAACAACATTACACACTAACTAAAGTTTGAAACATGGGATCACGAAGAATGGGACCTTTAAAGAAAGATGCCATTATTGCTGGTTTATTAATTTTTTTAACTCTTGGATCCATCCATTAGTGCGACTGAAGAATGGAGAAATGGTCATTTCTAAATTAACATCTTTTTAAGAGAAATGTGGACCAATCAAGCACCGTTTACAAGCCAAATGTAGGCTATACTGCATGTAAACAGTTCTACACTCTTCAGTTCTAAAACAGTACTTAACTATTATGTGCATGGATTTTGATGGGAGAGGACAACAAGAGATTGACTTTTTTACTCTAGGAAGTGTTATTATGGAAAGTTTAAAGGGGTCATATGATGCGATTTTAAGTTTCCCTTTCTATTTGAAGTGTTACAAGCTGTTCGTGAATAGATATGATACCTAAAGTTGCAAAGAACCGCAAAGTCTCAAAACCTAAGAGATGATCTTTATAAAAGTTAAGACTTGTCCACGCCCTCCTAAAACGCTTCGTTAAACACGCCCCCACATGTCTATGTCACGACATGGGAAGATTTGCATAACACCGCCCAAATGTTTACTCAAAGAAAAAAGGCATAACATTGATTCTCGCTGTAGTATAGTTGCTGCTGCCTCTTCCACCCTGCCATGTCATGGTTTGGCCTTCCAGAAGAGGACACGACTAGAAATCAGAAGTTAAGTTGGATTTAAAATTCTGTTCCAGAACAGTTCATCCCATATATTCAGATGTGTGCAGCACATTTTACAGAAGACTTTACTGGGAGAGTAGCCTGCAATGCAGGTGTTCTGACAAATAATGTCAACAGACTATAAGTAAGTTTTCATATAAAATAAAATTGTGGCTGATGAGTTTTGAGCAGTGTACAGCAGAGGTTGTAGTTTGTGGTTTCTCCGATCACAAATGCAGACATGGTTTTATGTTTACGCAGCACGATGAAACGCAACACATAAAAATACAATATAAGTCATTATAATAAGAAATGATGTCCCCACTGGATGCTGCAAAACAGGGGCGGAGTGGCAATCGGGACGATCGGGAGTTTTCCTGGTCGGCCGGTTGATGAATTTTCATGATTGGCCCATTATAAATTATTCAGAGAGTGGCCGGAGCGGGAACACGGAGGCCGGTGTAGCAGTCGATTCTGTTCCCCTCGGAATGTCTGTTCCCCTTTACGCAAACATACTACAATTCCTGCGTAGTTGCCGAGTTATTATACGTACGATCAGAACTAGCGTGCGCAAGAAGCGTGACTGGATGTAGCTACGGCAAGTCAAATAGGTCAAAATACCGTCCTACATCTTAAACTTGAAAATAAATTTAAGACGAGAGGTTTTTCAACTTGAAATGCAAAAACATAAGACAAAAATAACGTAACAACTGCAAGATGAATAATAATAATAAAAAAGAACATAAACGGGAGTGTGAGAATCATTTTACTATGCTGCAGTGTAACAAGAAATTTGTCCATTTTTGCTTTCCTTACAATCAGGTGTGTTAGGTTTATTTGCATGCGGGAATGTTGCCAAATCCGTGGAATTTATGCTACTTTGGGAAATTGTTTGATTAACTATTTGGTTGGGTTTATTACACGGACCTGGCAACCCGACTGCTACACCGGCACTGTATTTCTAAGTCATAGTTACTCCCCTGCACACTCATCTCATCTCCCCCGTCATATTCTTCATACAGAACTTTCATGGTCACAAAAAAAAAAAAAAAAGTATTTAATTAATTTGTTTGTTCTTAAATTAAACCTCCTGGGAATGGGGAATTCGTTTATCCAATGAACCGATTGCAGGTCAAGTCTGTTTGAGCTGTACTGTTTTGAAATGTACGGAGATAATGAGCGCCCTCTGCCCCCTCGTCTAATGGCAATGGCATGACCCAAAAATAGCACACGCCAGATAATTGACAGTCAGGAAGGATTAGCGTGGTTGCATAACATTTAACGATACCCCCATGGAAGGCAAGAAGAGAAAGGACAAAGGAGGGGCCGAAAAGGCCAGAATGAAGAAGAAGCGGATGCTGGAGGAGAATGCATCAAAGTGCTCAAAAATTACGGATTTATTCCGAAATCAGGCGTCAACAGGTGAATTGACAGAAAAAACAGTGGCGCCGCTCAAGCATTAACGTACGTTATTGCTAGCCGCTCGTGAACTAGCACAAGCTGAACCGCGTCATAGCTCATTATTACCATAAATTTGAGCCACTTTCAACTCTTGGATTGACGCTCTGGTCACTCAAAACGCAACATCAAGGAATTTGAAGCTCCTTGCAGCTGAGAGAAGCCAGCTTCCATTGAAAATGAATGACTTCCGGTAACTTTGGAAGCTCAAGTCAGCGGCGGTGTGAACGCCTCTGACGTGGCGTTGTCAAGGTAGCAATTTCACTGGATCTAAACAAATCAGTCTAACCATAGACCACATGACCAGTAGCGGTGGCTTTCTTAATATATTTAAAATAATTTTGCAAGGGTTATGACATTAGTAGTATATATTTTTTATAATTTTTTTTGACCACCGAGGACTGGTGGTTTACGAAATTCCGGTAGATTTTTTGGTCCCACTCCGCCCCTGCTGCAGAATGCCTTGTTTGTAATGGCTTTTGTTGGTTTTGTCTCATCGCAACGGGACACGGCATCACAGTATGGTAAGGGACGTAAAATTTCTGTCACAGACTTGAGGTATTCGGGCCAGTCACAACACTGGATAGTGAAAGTAAAAAAAGTGAAAGTGACGTGACATTAAGCCGAGTATGGTGACCCATACTCAGAATTTGTGCTCTGCATTTAACCCATCCGAAGTGCACACACACAGAGCAGTGAACACACACACTGTGAGCACACACCCGGAGCAGTGGGCAGCCATTTATGCTGCGGCACCCGGGGAGCAGTTGGGGGTTCAGTGCCTTGCTCAAGGGCACCTAAGTCATGGTATTGAAGGTGGAGAGAGAACTGTACATGCACTACCCCCACCCACAATTCCTGTTGGCCCGGGACTTGAACTCACAACCTTTCGATTGGGAGTCCAACTCTCTAACCATTAGGCCACGACTTCTCATAAATCATAAATAAATCAATGTGTTTCAGAAAGGCAGGGCATAGAGGAGATGCAATAATGTACAGCATATGAAAAACAATGTTTTTTTTTTTTCCTTAAACAGCATAAATCATTTAATTACACCAAATACACCAAATATTATTATTTTATAACAACGTCATATGACCCCTGTAAGGTTAAAATGCCTAAATGATGGATAAGTTTAACAAAAACACACAACTTTTCGGTTCACAAGAGGTTAACTGATGGACTGGAGTGGTGTGGCCTACTGTGATGTTTCAATCAGCTCTTTAGACTGTCATTCTGATGGCAAACATGTTTTTGAGTGAACTATTCCTTCAGCATGTTAGATAGTCAATATGAGTCAAATCTATATGTCTATATGCATTAACATATATTACAATTGTTTCTATCTTTATTATTATTCAGTAAAGTGGGTGACTCATTCCCTAAGAGAATAATGAGCTCACTTTCCATTCACTAATTTCATAATAGGTCATCTAAGAATAGAACAGACTGGCAGATACTTCAGGAAAGTAAGATACTTCCAATGCACTTCCATGCCGTTCCCCTGGGATTTAACAAGGTGGAAGATCTTCTAAAGTATGAGGAGAAAACAGCACTTCTCATTAATCATGAAACACAAAAATAGCCACTTTGATCTATTAAGTGTTGATCATTTTATATATATGTTGCTGTTTGTTCTCTGTGATAACATCAAGACCAGGGTTACTTTATTTAATTTGGTATCTTTAGCGACGCATGGTTTAGTTGCTTTATTTAGAGTAAATGAAGCCAAACTCCATGGGGAACTGCTATATGAGTCTTTTACAGGTCCTTCAGTACACTGTGCAGTAAGTATATAACAATATCAAAATTTGAATCTGTCTACACTCAATAAGAAAGAAAATTATAATTAATCATATGATCTGTCACCATACAAAACATCTTGGACTCATTTCTCAGTTTAACATGGTTGCGTAATTAGTTGTCTTTTAGTACTGATTCAAAATCCGAATAATGAACATTGTGGTTAAATTGGTTTGCATTTGCATTTTAGGCTTGTTTTTATAATGTATATGTTAATGACCTTTTAAAAACGTGTGTGTGTGTGTGTGTGTCTGTAAATCATTCCTGTGATGCAAACCAGCATAGCTCCGGTCTTCAATGTCACATGATCCTTCAGAAATAATTCTGGTATACTGATTTTCTGCTGAAGAAACAATTCTTATCCTCCTCCTCCTTCTTCTTATAATTATTATTATTGTTGTTGTTGAAAACAATGCTACTTAATATTTTTTTTTTGGAAACAGTGATACATTTTTATTTATTTACTTATTCTTTGATGAATAGAAAGTTCAAAAACATGAATTTGAAATAGAAATCTTCTCATAAACCTTTTTTTAAGTCCTAGAATCGACAATTCAGAATTACAAGATTGCGTCTCAAAAAACAAAAACAAAAAAATGATAGATATGGAGAGATATAAACTATACGTATAGTGACTAATAATGAGACCAAACTGTTATATATGCAACCTTTTTTTCTTCTAAGATATATAAATACAAACTCAGAAATGAGAGAACAAGTCAGAACTGTGAGATAAAAATGAGCAATTATTTGTTTATTTATTTATTTATTTAGCTATCCATCCCATGACAGAACGAATCTTCCTTATTCAACTGCTTATCTATGCAGCGTAAATGATTCAAACTAGGAAGTTCCTGTCAGGCTTTAGGCACAAGTGAAGATTCACTGCTGACTTGTATGACTAAAAGGGCTCAATTCCTGCAGACACAAAGATTTCTCATCCCTGATTAGCTGCACCCGGTCCACTTCCACCAGCGCCGCAGGCCACCAGCTAATGAGTGATCTGGCACAGGCCTGTCTCATTATAGAATAGGCAAATAAACCTGTTGATGAGCAGATATGTGGCAGATTCGGAGGGAACATGGGTCTTCTGAGGGCACCAAAGTTGGCTGGCGTTGAAACAAGGGTAATGAGATGCAAATCAAAAAAGCTAAACATTGGCTTGTCACGTCTACATTTGTGAATAATTGACCAGAGCCCAGTGTTTAGATATTAATTTTGTTAATTAAAGCCTAGGAGTCACTGCAGACATATTTTACAGTGTGTGTTGGGCGATGGGGATGCCCTCGAGATAAAATAAGGGGAAAATAATGCATACATAAAGGTAAATTATTTTAGCTTAAAAAAGGGGGTTCTTTCAGGGATTTGCTTTACATTATGTCCATTTATATTAGCAACCTGACCTCAATTGTTTTCAATGAGAGCTGCCGTCTTCCAGGGAAAAAAGTGAATGGATGTGGATGTGTTTAAAAACTAAACAAACTTACAAAATTTTCAGATTTTTAATATCAAAACATTATTTGTTAGCATATGTACAACTATATTAGCAGTATCGACATTCATACTCTTAACTAAGACAATCACATCTCAGAACATCTACTAGTGATCAACATTTTATGGACTGGCCGTATGCAGAGACAGAAGTAAGGACAAGGGTCATTAAGACTTGTTTACTGTTTTTTTTGTTTTTTTTTTTTGTGTGTGTGCTTAAAAACAGAGAAAGAAAGAATCTGCCAATCGGGTCTTGTTTCCCTTTGAATTAAGTCTTTGTTTCATACACCATTGGCAGAATTTCTCTAAAAAAAAAAAGAAAAAACATATTTTCAGCAAAAAAAAAAGGCCTACATTTCATAATTAATTTTGCTTTTCAAGTAAATATATTCTTTGTGTAAGTAAAACACAAACTTAAAACATTTAAGAATGATTAATATTATTATTATTTGTGTGTGTGTGTGAATATACTAGTGGTCTAAGATTTCTGCACAGTAGTGTATATTTAAATGGAAAACTTATGTTAATTTGTAATAATATTTTACAATGTTAATTTTACTGGATTTCTAATCAAATAATTCAGCCTTGGTGAATAATATTGTTGTTGTTGTTGTTGTTGTTATAAATAATTAAATCTGACAAAACGATATCCTCAGTTGAAAAAAAATTATTTTTCGAAAAGCAAACGTGACACACACACATACTCTGACTGATTATGGCTACCCTTCAGACAGTAATGAGTTATGAATGCTAGTGAAAACCAGAAAAAACTAATAATAATAATATATATATGTGACCTTTGTTTGATCTGGCCCGGATTGCCCCATTCTTCCACAGCACTCACACATACTCAGATTGTGGATGATATTTTACTTTATTTCCCTGCACACAGAGCAGTGGAAAGAAGAGAATTGTGAGTCACGCTAATACAGCTCCATCCACAGCAGTTCCCTCTAGCTCTGCTGTTCTCAGTATAACGGTTTACTCAAATTGTTGTACTTAAAACAACAAAAGTAAAACACATTTTGAAATGTAATTTTTACAGGAAATTTTACATACTTTTTCCAATACTCTTTCTAGATGTAATGTTTTGTGATCATATAATATACAGAGTACAAAATAATCATCCATTTTACGGTAACAGTAGAATAAAATTGAATGGAAAAGTAAAACAATGAATTGAGAGCTCTACAAAATACAGTTTACAATAAACATATGTAAATTCTTAAATGCTTTATGAAAATTACCTGCACACAGAGCAGTGGAAAGAAGAGAATTGTGAGTCACGCTAATACAGCTCCATCTGTTCAGAAATGATTTCAGTTTTTTTTTTAGAGAGCACATGGAAAAAATGGCGCACATTAAAAGAGTTCGTGCAAACAGAAATAAAACTATCAAATTACCCAAAAATACGAACAGAAAACACACTCAAAAATCAATTAATGTCCACTGTGTGCAATCCCTAACATACATCTCCTAACATTCAATATAAAACCAGTATTTTTACTTTTAATGTGGAGCTGCAACCGAAACGACTCACCCACAGCAGTTCCCTCTAGCTCTGCTGCAGTTCATTCGAACTCCGTGCGCTATAGCGCCACCAGCGCAGCCAATAGGAAGCGCGATCACATTACAGCAGGATTTAATTAAAGAACCCTCATCTATAATATTTATCCCGTTACATACACCCCCCTTAAATCCTGCTTAATGTGGACAAACCATAACAAGAAAAACCAACAGTGAAGAAAGATATAGAAAAAAAAGGGTATGGAATGCTCACTTTATGTTTTCACTTATTAAAGAAGAGAAGACAAACTGCACTTGGAGTATGATTATCAGTCAATCAATGGATTCTTCAATAAGAAGTACCTAGAGACAAGGGAGGCGCCTAACCCCGGTCTGGAAGTAGACTAAAGAGATGCCTGTTACACCTCAAAAATTTCAACATGTAATAACTCAATTGATTTCTTATGTCTTTATCAATTTGTTTCTGTGTTCTCTACTTTGCATGAAATCAAATATAACACTATGTAAAAATGCTTCTAACTAAATAAACGAAAGAACTCACTGTAGAGTCTGAACTGTCTATGTGTTGTTTGTTCATTTCATAAATCAGTCTTTTAGGTTGGTTTATGACTCTGCCAAGTCTAGTTCGAGTCACTACAGCCTCAACTTGTCTTGGCTGTGAGCACACCACAGATTCCACATCTTGGATGACTTCATTCTTGTCATGTTCTGCTTGAGTAGAGTTAGAATATTGACCTCCTTCTTCAGGCAAATCAACATCACTTGTCACATTTACATCACTTATCACTTTGACATCATTTATTTCCTGCAGGTTCCCAGCACCAGTGCTTGCCGAGTCCAGTATCTCTGATACACAATCTGACACGTCAGGTAAGGCTGTACAGTTTGTATGTTTATCCTCCTCATCAAAACCACCAGGATTACTCAATACCCAGTTTGCAGTTCGGTCAGCATGATCAACTACCTGAGGATCAGTTTCATCATTCACATCATCATTCTTTTGATCAGATTCCTGATGTTCATCAACTGGTAGGAAGTTCACCGATAACAACAGATTTCTATGGACTACCCTCACTTTGTCAGAGTTGATTTCTCGAATCCTGTAAACATTGATATCAGGATACACTGCAGTGACTTCATATGGAGATGACTCCCATTTGTCAGAAACTTTTCTTCTACCTTTTTCTCCTCTGTTCGCAACCAACACTCTATCTCCAACAGCCAGTGGACAGCCTTTTACCTTTCTGTTGTAAAGTCTGCCATGTCGTTCCTGCTCTCTCAGAGTGTGCATCCTTGCTATGCGAGCTGCTTCACGCAAATCGGTCTTCAACTTGGACACAAAATCTTTGTAATCCACCACATCTTCATTAAGAAGCACATTCTGAAACAGGACATCAATTGGAAGACGAGGAACTCTGCCAAACATAAGAAAGAATGGCGCAAAACCCGTTGTCTCATGTTCTGTGCAGTTGTAACAGAAAGTAAGTTGCTGAAGCATCTGTGGCCATTTAGATTTAACTTTAGGGGGTAATGTCCTGATCATGCTTCCAAGAGTCCTATTGAACCTCTCAGCAATGCCGTTACCCATGGGATGGTATGGTGTTGTGTGTGATTTATCTACACCCGCCATGGTCAATAGTTCCTTGATCAACTTGCTCTCGAAATTAGCCCCCTGGTCAGAATGAATTCTTTTGGGGAATCCATAGACCAGAAAGAAGTCATTCCAGAGTCTTCTCGCAACCTGTTTGGCTGATTGATTCCGGCATGGAAATGCGTGGGCCATTTTTGTAAAATGATCAGTCACAATCAGCACATCTACCGACTTTCCTTCTTTGACCTCTGCTGACCAAAAGTCAATGCAGACCAGCTCAAGTGGTTCTGATGTACGGATATTTTCCAGTGGAGCACAAGCATTGGGTTCAGAGGTTTTACCAACCACACATCGATGACAATTCTTCACATGATCATCGATATCTTTTTTCATACCAATCCAGAAGAATCGTTGTCTTGCTAGAGACAGTGTTCTGCTACGTCCTTGATGTCCTGCGGCATCATGGAGACCATGAAGAACTTGCGCTTTCAATGAAGCAGGTAAAACAAACAGGTAGAGTTTCTTGTTTAGCTTCGGGTCTCTCTTTACCTTATAAAGTACACCATTACAGACAACCAGTTTATCATGGTGTTTCAACAGTTTCCGCACACTTGTGGATTCCTTTGTTTGTTCTTTCTTAGATGGTTTCCGACATCTTTCAATGTAGTACAAAATCCGACTCAAGGTACTGTCTTTCTCCTGTTCAAACACGATGTTGCTGTGTTGCAAAGGAGGGCTAAACTGTTGTGGTTGTGAAATGGCTGGCACTGTACCCAATACTTCACTCAAACCTCCAGTAGTGTGTGCTGCTAACACTGCAGAAACTTCCTGGCACCCAGAAGAACCTGAAGGTGAGAGTCCATCACAGGTTGGGTCACAAGAACATTTCCCATCCTTCTGCACCACCTGATGATTACTTGTGCACTTGAAAGCATCTTGGACAGTGTTGTCGACTACACCGCTAACATCCTTCAAGAGAGACAAGTAGGGTTCAGTGATAAGGCGATGTCCTATGCAAGACTGAACAAATGGCTCACGGCTCAAAGCATCAGCGACAACATTTTTCGTTCCTGGAACATACTTCAGGTCAAAACTGTAAGATGCAAGTTTCGCCACCCATCGTTGCTCACATGCATCAAGTCGGGGTTTAGTCAGGATATATGTAAGAGGATTGTTGTCGGTCCATGCCGTAAAGTGCCGTCCCCTCAGCCAATGGCTAAACTTCTCACAGATAGCCCACTTTAGGGCAAAGAACTCCAATCTGTGAGCTGGATAGTTCATTTGTGAGCGAGACAGAGTTCTGCTTGCAAAGGCTATGGGTCTTGCAATCTCTTCACCTGGCAGAACCTGTGATAATACAGCTCCCACTCCGTCGAAAGATGCATCGACAGCCAAAACAAAAGGTCGGTCAAAGTCTGGGTGAGCCAGTGTTACATTTTTAGTTAGTTCTAGTTTTAGTGTGTGCAAGGCTTCTTCACAATCAGCTGTCCAGTCAGTCGGTGAAAGTTTGAGGTAACTAATTTTCTTTCTTGGATTACGTCCTTTTGTGACAGTTTTCTGTTTTACTGAACCTGATGTCAACTTGAATAGAGGCTTTGCTTTTGCTGAGCATCCTTCAATAAAATGTTGATAGTACAGAACCATTCCAAGAAAGGACCTGATCTTTTTCTGACATGGTGTTTTTCCATCAGGTTCCATCAGATCAGAAGCTTGAATATTGTTAATTGCCTCAACTTTACCAGGATCAGTCTTAATCCCTTCTTCACATACAATGTGGCCAAGGAATTTCACAGACCGCCTCAAGAAACAGCATTTCTTTGGAGCCAACTTTAGATTGTGATGTGACAACCGCAAAAGAACCATTTCAAGACGTTGTAGGGCTACTGACTCAGAAGGGGCAAACACCATCAAATCATCAAGGTAACAAAGAACGCTGCTGAAATTCTCATCTCCAAAAATAGACATCATCATTCTCATGAAAGTGGCTGGGCTATTAGAGAGACCCTGAGGAAGCCTATTATACTCATGAAGTCCAAATGGGGAAGAGAAAGCAGTGTACTTTTTGTGTTCTTCTTCTAGGGGGACATTGTAATACCCTGAGGTAAGATCCATGGTTGAAAAGAATGTGTTGCCTCCTAAAGCAGCCAACACATCAGACTGGTGTGGTAAAGGATAAGCGTCTCTGACAGTCCTCGCGTTTAACCACCTAAAATCAGTGCAGATTCTGAGATCTCCATTCTTCTTCCAAACTAGTACGAGAGGGGAAGCATAGTCACTATGTGACTTACGAATGATTCCTTTTTCCTCCATCTCATTCAAAGCTGTCCTCAATTTAGCATACTGGCTTGGTGGTATACGCCTATATGGAAATCGGAGTGGTTTGTCATCCGTGAGATTAATCCGATGGACAAAGCCTTTAGCCTCTCCACAGTCCATTTTGTCTCTTGAGAAAACTGATTCATACTTCTCAATAATTTGCAACAACTTGTCTTTCCAGTGGGCTGAAACTTCACATGACTCCAAGTCAAGTTCACCAAGGTTCAAATCACTCAAGACTCGCTTCATCTCTTCACTGGATCTAGGTGGTAAGGGTTCCTCAGTACACTGCAGATTAGATTGAATCTGTTTCGGCAACGGTAAATCTTGCACAGCAATACAAGGTGACACGTCAGCTATTTTTGCATTTCTCTTCAACACAACTCTGTGATTAGTGGGATTGATGACTTTTAAGGGGATAGAACCATCTCCCCATAGTGGTGTAATGACCCTTCCGACCAATATTTGCCTTGGTCTTGTTCTGGACTTGGTTGGTTCCACAATGACAGTGCTGCCAACTGACAAGACAGAAGACTGAGGTAGCTTACCCCAAACCAGATGTTCTGTTTGTGGCTCCAAAATCACACTCCTATGTAACTTTACTGTACCGACTTTTTCAGGTATGGATTCGCCTCTCCATCTTTCTGCATTTGAGAAAAGAGATAGAAACATACAACACTCATCACTCTCATTGTTACTTGACTTAGACATGAGCCTCCAGTAACCATCAGTTTCTCTCAGTTGCATCAGAAGTCTCTTTATGACGTTTGTGCCCAAAATCATCTCTTCGGTCTGCCCAGGCACAACTAAAGCAGGAATTATCATGGAGCAACCGTACACTGTAGCTTTAAGATCATAGACTGCAGTGGGGGCAACACGATGGCCACCACAACCAACAATAACAATATCTTCTGCTGGCTGACTTATCATATCTGGGATATTTTTCAGCACCCGTTCTTCAGTGGACTCGCTAATAGTACATGCCATTGATCCACTATCAATTAAAGCCTTAATGACGAGATCATTTTCAACTGAAACAGGTGTGTAAAACAAGCTATCAGCTTTTGGAACTTTCTGAACACCCTGAAAGATGACCGTTTTGTCTGAAGTTACATCACTGAACATTTGACATAAAGACTCATAATCCATTTCATCTTCAAAACTGGATAAGGGAGATTTACTCTCAAGATCTACGTGATCCTCCCTCACACGTAGATCACTTAGTTTGACTGCTGGTTGGCTGAGGAAGCATTTTTCCTTTCCTTTGGACACCGGAATCTGGGATGGTCAGGCGAAAAACACTGGAAACAGAGCCTTTTGTCTTTACAGTGAGTAAAAGCAGAATGTGACGTGTCCTTGCACACTAAGCATGGTGTATCATTCAAGCCTGGAATTCTTGGCATGGTGTTTCTCTTCCTATACTCATTGCTCGCCTGTGCATTACTACTATTATTCATCAGAACTCTTTCCAACATATCGATCACTTTTTCCAGAGCCATGTTTTCTGACTGTTTTGACTGAAGTGAATCTTGTTCAGCTTTCACTGTGTTTGGGCCAGGACTTACACGCATCTCATTCATAGTGATTTTATTTTCACATTCAATCTGTCCGTTTCCTTGTCCAGTGGCTCTGAGATTTTTCTCTGAATGATACTCGTTAAGGATCTCTTGCACTTCATGAGCCGTCCATTTGTCAATGGTTTTTGAACGAAACGTCAGTGCTAGATCTGAATTTGGACAGTTCCTAATGAACATGCGTGTGACTTCGTTCAGTTGGTTGTCTAGTACCTTTCCCTGTTGTTTCAGACATTCAGCTGTGATGTCAGCAGTATGGTTCAGGCGTAACCAGTAATCAAAGGGATCCTCCCGAGGTTCTGGAAGAGTAGTGTAGAAATCTTGTAAAGGGACAGGAGAATATTGATGACAACTGAAATGCTTCCGTAATAAGGTGTAGATTGCATCTGGATTCGTTCTGATATCTAATCCGCTTGACAGTATCCCCACTTTAACAACATCTTTGGCTTTGCCTCTCAAGTGGATTAAAATTTCTTCACCTTGCTCTTCAGTAGGCAGAAACCCCTTTTTTATGAAGTTCTTCATGAGCTCCACCCACTCATCGAGTGTAACAGTGTCTGATGTATCGCCTCTGAAAGTAGGAGGATCTTTAACTTCCCTCTGACGCACTACTTGAATCTGTGATGCACTTGACATGGAGCACTGCTCAGGCGTGTATCTACTATTGTGGTTATTTTGAGTTTGCTTAGGTGCAACTTCTGATTGACTTTGCAAATTCAAATGTGCAAGGATACTATCTGCCAGTTGAAGGCCTACTTGCTGCACTATGTTACCCATCTGACTCATCATGTCACTGGTAAGGACTGGAGTTGATGTACTAATTGGCCGTGTAGTTTCAGAAGTGCAATTCACATTAACAGGGTTTCCATTAGCATTTGGCTCAAGAAATGCATTTGCTTCTAACCCCATACCATTGTTAGTGGCACCCATATTAGAGCTAATATCTGGGAAAGGAATAGGTGTCACTAATAGACCTCTCCCTCGACCAACACTAACCGGACTGCCCACATAACGAGATCCCGTTAACCTATTGTTTTCCATAATTAAGTAATAGGAGTATATAAATGGGAAAAGAAAAAAACCAATGTGTGTACTATATTATACTGCTGTGATACCCGGAGTCAATATATATCAATAAATATCAAACCACTTCAGAGTGTCCATTCAAAAGTCTCTTCCCTCTTTTTCTTTTTTTAGTTTAAAGTCCAGCAATAACTAATAAAAGCTTAGCTGAAGGTCCTGTGCAGTGAAGAATGACGACAGGTCTGCCGGTCCGATGTTGGGATGATCTTCGACCACCTTGATTGAAGTCCTGAGTCACGGCACCAATGTGACCTTTGTTTGATCTGGCCCGGATTGCCCCATTCTTCCACAGCACTCACACATACTCAGATTGTGGATGATATTTTACTTTATTTCCCTGCACACAGAGCAGTGGAAAGAAGAGAATTGTGAGTCACGCTAATACAGCTCCATCCACAGCAGTTCCCTCTAGCTCTGCTGTTCTCAGTATAACGGTTTACTCAAATTGTTGTACTTAAAACAACAAAAGTAAAACACATTTTGAAATGTAATTTTTACAGGAAATTTTACATACTTTTTCCAATACTCTTTCTAGATGTAATGTTTTGTGATCATATAATATACAGAGTACAAAATAATCATCCATTTTACGGTAACAGTAGAATAAAATTGAATGGAAAAGTAAAACAATGAATTGAGAGCTCTACAAAATACAGTTTACAATAAACATATGTAAATTCTTAAATGCTTTATGAAAATTACCTGCACACAGAGCAGTGGAAAGAAGAGAATTGTGAGTCACGCTAATACAGCTCCATCTGTTCAGAAATGATTTCAGTTTTTTTTTTAGAGAGCACATGGAAAAAATGGCGCACATTAAAAGAGTTCGTGCAAACAGAAATAAAACTATCAAATTACCCAAAAATACGAACAGAAAACACACTCAAAAATCAATTAATGTCCACTGTGTGCAATCCCTAACATACATCTCCTAACATTCAATATAAAACCAGTATTTTTACTTTTAATGTGGAGCTGCAACCGAAACGACTCACCCACAGCAGTTCCCTCTAGCTCTGCTGCAGTTCATTCGAACTCCGTGCGCTATAGCGCCACCAGCGCAGCCAATAGGAAGCGCGATCACATTACAGCAGGATTTAATTAAAGAACCCTCATCTATAATATTTATCCCGTTACATATATATATATATATATATATATATATATATATATATCTATATATATATATCTATCTACACATACAGAGAAAATTGAGTCAGAGCCATTGCAAAGCAGTTAGCGTATATGTTGAGCCATGGTTTATGGCAGTTCCTGATCATTTCAGAAGCAAATATAGCCTTTGCAAACACTAACAAGAGAATTAATGGTGGGAGAGAAAATGGAAAAAGTGTCTCAACACAGCTGTTTGACATTACAGGCCCATCAGTGTGTTTTTGTTTTACAGTATTTTGCAGATTCAGCAGCAGGCGCATGAGGGAGTGAGTCAGCAAGACCGAGTCTCATAGAGGACAAATCTCAATATCTGTCACTGTTACGCCTCCACTATCTCTAACACACATCCGCTGTCCTCCTACAACCAGACTGCACTACACCTAACATCCCTTCGCAAAGTATACCACCATAACCAGTTTCTAAAAAAATAAAAAAATAATTCCCTACTTTTAAGATACAACGATGCCTTTATATCCTTTTCATTTCATTCAAATTCATGTACAACATGATTTAATTATTCTGCAATTCATATTTTCCACAAATTACTCTGCCATATACTGTACTATCTAAATTAGTAAGACTTCATTAGTTAATTTATATCACTAATTGCTTTTAAAGAAGAAACTCCCCAACAAATCATAATGGGTCTACTCAGAAAACATTTTCCATTCTTTTCAAAAATCTAAAAAATAATAAAATAAAACAGATAATGAAATTTACATTTACAATAAAATAAATAAAATACAAATAATTCTACAAAAAGTTAAACATCAAGATGCATTAAAATATTCCAGTCTACAAATAAAATGAAAACGTAACCCCAAAACAGGTCAATATCAGGTCATAAATATGTCAAGTATGCATGATAAAAATGTCAGTATGCATGATAAACACATCACACCTGCACCACAGCCATAGACAGCATGACATCATTGATTCTAACATACAGTACAGTGTTCCTTCACCACCTGTGTCTTTTTCAATTCCCACTTTTTGATGCAGGTTTCTGGGTTCTGCCTAAATAGACATCTTATTGAGATCTTACGTCCGGTCAGTACTCTCAGGACCTGAGCTAAACAAACACACAGATCCTCACTAGAGATGCACTGCTCACCGGACTTACTTGTCCTATGTTATTTATTTATTTATTTATGTATTTTGATGAGAGGGAAAAAAACAAAAAACAAACATCCGCCATCAAATTGATCAAATATTTCAGTACTGGCTAATGCAAAATACATGTCAAACAGATCAAACTTTCACTCAATTACATTCCATCATTGCTAATATAATAATCAAATATGATAGAATGAAGACACAGAGTGAAAATACCTACAGTTTGGAAGTTTGGAAAAATTCAGATTTGATGTATTTGAGAGAAATCTCTTACATTCATTAAGGCTACTTTTATTAGATTAAAATGCTGTGATAAAATGCTGCTTAAATAACAGCAATATAGTGAACTAATATTGAATTTTAACATTTTGCAAAAATTTTAATTTTAAATAACTGTATTATATTTAATTGAAATTTAAAATGTATTTATTTAAAATGATGATTAATGAAGGTTCATGTGACACTGAAGACTGGACTAATTATGTTGAAAATTTAATTTAAAATCAAGTTATTTTAAATTGTAATAATACTTCTCAGTTTGTACAGTTTTACTGTATTTTTTTTTTTCAAATAAATGCAACAATGAAGAGCGAATCACTTTCAAAAAATCTCCAACTTTTGACCAGGAAATAAATAAATAAAATAAATAAATAAATACAGAATATAAATTTCCAATACACATATTCAGTCAAACTGTCTGGCATCTTCAACAATTCTTCTACAATTTCTATGAACGCAAATTGTCATGTGACCGTCTATTCCTGCCCAAACAGATTATTGTTGGACAGAATAAGCTGTGGACCAAACATGAACTAAATTCATTTACTTAATACCTAAGCAACTTTTGCATTAAATATACTTTGTTTCAAGTTTCTTTCCACAGTAAATTTAATCTCAGGCCACTGTCCATCAGCCATTGTTTGACCGGTCTCAGATATCAGTGCTTGACCTCTGATATCCCCTCTGGGAAATAAACCATGGCCTTGGTGTCAAAGGCATTTCACACTGAAGCTGTTTTCCACATTCCTAATGCTTAGATGAAAAATAAATAAATAAATAAATAGAAAACAACAACAACAACAACAAAACTTTAAATCACACTATCAGACACAGTCTAAGGCTAAGGCCACAATCTGTTCCTGAAAGCAAAAACTGTGCTAATCCTGTGATTTTCAGCATTAGGGCAGATCTCAAGATTTATAATGTTGACCATTTATGTCTCGCACTCATAATTCCCTGCCTGCATATTGCTCTCAGTGACGGCTGCATTAGAATTTAGATTTCATTAGGTCTTAAGGCAGATCTTCTCTGACTGAAATCTTTCCCATCTGGCACTGTGACACATGGCCACACACTTTCCCTGTCAGTCTGTGTCTGTCTGGAATTTTTTGTTTTTTTTTTAAGTTATATTTATGGGTGTTTTCTGCCTTTATCTGAACAGGACACTAAAAATCTGATAGGAAAGCATTGGATGGAGAAAGAATGAGGCAGGATCAGCAAAGGACCTCAAGACAGGAATCGAATTTGGGTCGCTGTGAGCACAGTTTAAATTTATCTCGAGGTACTAGGCTATTGGCACCAACATTTTTCCATTACTCTAAAACATGGATCCTCAAATCTTGTCCTGCAGGGCCAATGCACTGCAGAGTTTAGCTCCAGCCCTGAACAAACTCACCTACCAATGATTTTCTAATGATCCTGAAGACATTGATTAGCATGCTCAGGTGTGTTTGATTAGGGTTAGAGCTAAACTCTGCAGGAAAGTGGATCTCGTGTGCCAGATTTGAGGATCCCTGCTCTAAAAGAACAGTTCACCCAGAAATGAAAATTGGCTGAAAATGTAGTCAAGCATCCAAAATGTAGATTGATCCAAGATGTAGAGTTTGTTTCTTCATCAGTACAGATTTGAGGAAATGTAGAATTAAATAACTTGCTCTCCTATAAATCCTCTGCAGTGAATGGATGCCATCAGAATTGTGATGTTTTTTTTGGCTGTTTGGACTCTCATTCTGACGGCACCCATTCACTGCACCCGTTTCTTATCTCAAAATCTTATGAAGGCCATTTTGGGCTATTTAAAATGAACTAATCTGCATCTTAAATGGCTTGTGAGTGAGTACATTTTAAACAAATGCATTTTTTTGGGGGGGATGAACTATTTCTTTAGGACTTTTCCCCTCTAAAGTAAAACATTGAGATGTAGTTTGGTTTGTAAACTAAGGTAATGCATGGAATGATTGACAGTTATTATCAGTTCAAGCTTTAAATCTTTCCTGCATGAGCCACTGGAAGAATATTGTTAGCCGTAGATCCACTAATAAGGGCTCTATACAAGAACAGCTTCTGTCTGTCTCCCTAGGAAAAATTTTGATGGCTCCCCATTCCCTACAGAGTGAGCAGGTGATACACTATAATGCAAAAATTCATAAAACATAAAACATAATCCTATTAAGAAACATTTTGGTTGATCTGAGGGAGAATACAAATTCAGTAAATTTTTATTTGTGAGTGAACTATTCTTTTAACTTCCTTTAATTCAGTTCATTTAATATAATATAAGTTTATTTTTATTTTATTTTTTATATTACGGTCAAAGATTGCTGAAATAGAGCACCGCATGAACAAATAATTAAAAGACTCAATTAGGATGCAATGCACCTCATGGAGTTACGTTACTCTGTGAGTGTGCCCTTGCCTTATAAAGGATATGTTGAGGCACAGCTTGCTGGTGAATGGTCAGCTGTACAGAATAATAAAAAAATGTCCACCTGCAGATGATAAACTTCCAGCATCTACTTTGTATTGGCTAAATATTTTGTCAAGATTTACCACAAAGACAATGGATGTGACTTAAAAAAAGATGCTGATATTATGAATAACATTACCAACATATTTGGAAAAAATACACTTTGAATGCAGACTCGATCTTACTAATGTTTGAGATTACATAAAGTTTTACAAAACAAACAGTCTTCAGATTGCATAATTTCATGTAAAAAGTTCTAATTGATTCCAGATATCTGTGACAAAAATATCAGATGTGACAGACAGTGTCAAAGACAAAAGGGTTTTCAATCATCAATAGAATAAAAGTTTAATACAGCTATTTCCCCCCCTGCATAGAATGTGTCCTGTTTAATTTGTTTTTCTTAGCAAAAATAAATAAATAAAAATAAGTCAACAAACTATACTATACTGTGGTAATTTACACACAAAAGCTTTTAAAATAAAAATTAAAATATTATTTTTTTCTCCTTAAGCGCAATGAAGACCATTTTATCATTTCATATAAATTACAGTGATGTGTTGTACACTTGTACCAGTATCAAACCATAAAGCAGTATGATCAACTACATCCAACTTTTTCAAAACATTCAGAGGTGCATGCATATAAATTATATCACCATACTCCAATACTGATAGAAGAGTACTTTCTACTAAAAGTTTTTTTTCATGACTGAGTTTGACATAAAATATTATCAGCTGACAAATAGTAGTTTAACTGTTCATTTACCATAAATTCAAACACTTTAGCTGTAACAGACAATCTTGAAATAGGCTGATAATTATCCAATAGTGGAATCTCTACCCTTCAGTAATGGCTGAACAATTGCTGACTTCCAAGAACTTGGTATCATACCATTGTTTAAACTTAAATGAAAAATAGAAGCAATAGGTCTCGCTTTTAAGTCTGCAGATATTTTTAAAAAGGCTCTATTTGATAAATGCATCAATGCATTATACTAAACAAAACATTATACAGTTATCTTTATTTGGTGTGACTGGGCCTTTACACTGAGAAACACGTGCCAAATCATAGTTTAAAGACGTGTGTGGAGGGAAATGATCAAAGTCACTGTCGATCATATTGAGTTAGTTGTAACACACAGAGGGATTCTTCAGGCTATTAATAGAAAATATGACTGGCCTTATTAGTGTTACGAACCATCACGTAGGTCTGGAAGAAGTCTTGCCTCTTCTTTATTAATCTGCGGACACTGAGCAGAAATGAGCCAGAACAGAAGTAAGGTGAGAGTGAGTGTTCTGTGTGCCTGGTAATTGCAGATGGCCCTTGATAAATGATTTCACGCGAATGTGAGTTCAAATAAAAGCTTCTTGGCAAAGGAAGTCTGTTTAATTAGCCGAACTTGCATTCAGGCTCATTATTATCCATCCAGCTACAAAAAGATATTCTTTGTGAGGGGAAAAAATGGCATAATGATTTTGGTGGGAAATGTTACCGTCATTAGCTTGGTTTGAGATGGTTCGCTGCAGGGACCTTCTCTTCTCAACTTTAAGATTCTGACCAAATGCACACTATGGCACCAATGTTGACTCACGTTCGTCTGTGATCTTTGGCTCTGATTATCTGAGGTGGATGTCTGGTTCTGCTCAGCCTTCTCGTTTTGGCTTCAAACAACGATCTTTTGTTATTATGTGATCAAGGTTTGTGCTTTCATCTTCTCTGCTTTAATGGAGTAACTGTTGTGTGTTGAAGACCAGGAATGTTAGCTTTATCTGTTATTATATGGTCAAAAAGAGGCTTGCTGTTGAGACATTAGTGCTATTTTTGCCTAAATACAAGTGCTGGTCATATAATTAGAATAGCATCAAAACGTTGATTTATTTCACTAATTCTATTCAAAAAGTGAAACTTGTATATTTCGTTCATTACTGATATATTTCAAATGTTTCTTTTTAATTTTGATGATTAACTGACAAATAAGGAAAATCCCAAATTCAGTATCTCAGAAAATTAGAATATAACTTATACAAAGAAAGGATTTTTAGATATCTTGGCCAACTAAGAAGTATGAAAATGAAAAGTATTAGCATGTACAGCACTCAATACTTAGTTGGGGCTCCTTTTGCCTGAATTACGGCAGCAACGCGGCATGGCATGGAGTCGATCAGTCTGTGGCACTCAATAATCAACAACATTTTTTAATTTTTTTTTTTTTAATGTAGGATTATTTCTTTCCGCAGCCAAATGCTGCACGCCGGAAATCCGGCACAGTGCCGGAAAACTTTAAGCCCTTTTAATGACATTTGAACACCTACAGTATATTAACCACAGTTAAAGCCTGAAGTGAAAAGGCTTTTAGATTTGGAAAAGTGAATGCTGTACATAGATCTATCTATCTATCTATCTATCTATCTGTCTGTCTGTCTGTCTGTCTGTCTGTCTGTCTGGCTATCTATCACAATCACAAGTTATTCTCGCAATTTCAACAAACCCTCGTCAGTGTCAGCCAACCAGATGTTGCAACTGCAGCACATTTATATCAGCAGCCATGGCAAAACAACAGTGCAAAAACATCAGAGAAAAACAAATGTTAGGTTTGCAAGGCATAAAACTGCAAGGCCAAAATGATGATTCACAAATGCAATAATACTGGAAACAAAAGCACTGGACCAATGGGACAAATGACACATCAGAGTTCCAAATTTATCAAACAACAGTAAAAAAAAAAAAAAGAAATATATAAACACAAAATAAAAATACATGAATAAAACAGTGTAGTTAGCTAACCTTTTGGATTTTTTTTATATTTTGCAATTTTCATTTAATGACTTAATTATAATTTCATATCATTATATGTAACATATTTCTGTAATTTAACTTGGCCAGCTAATTATCTAGTTAGCTACCAATTCTTTTAGGAAATAATGGGAACACAATCCTAAAAGATAAACAAGGACAAGACTATAACTCACCAGACTCTGTGATGTATTGTGTGCACCCCAAATTACACTGCCATTTTGCCATTTACGATCTCTCCTTATGTCTTTTCTAAAGATTTTTTTCCCCTGTGGCAGCAGGTGAGATAATGATGTGACTGGTGATAAAGTCAGCCAATCAGAATTCAGCCCCTTGTCTCTGATTGGCACACTTTTTTTCAGCGCATTTTTTCCATTCACTGCAAGTCATTTATTCTGACAATGTTTTATTTATTATTATTGCAATCATAATATAAATCATAACCATATCATTGTATTATAATAGCTGCTTTGGATGTGTTTATATATGTATGTTTTATTTTTATGCACAGGATTCTATGCAAATATGGTCATCATTCTGTTTGCTCAGAATTAATTATACTTTTCAAGGCAATTCATTTTTTCTACAAAACTGAGCTCATGTGAAATACTTTGTGTGTGTGTGTGTGTGTGTGTGCACTATGCAATTTTGACATATCAAATTGCATAAAAAAGCAAAATAAATGAATGAATTAATATATTGCCTTTGAACAAGTTTACCCCTCTGTTTGATTATGTCATTCTGTTCACCTGTATTGATTAATTATCTCTTTCATCTCCGTTCATTTAAGCCGTGTTTGTCCTGTATTATGAATGTTTCATGTTGGTTGTGCTGTGTTTCCCTGATTTTCTCCAGTGTTTCTTCTGTGGATTTATTAAAAGACTATTATTTGTATTTCTCAGTCATCTTGTGCTCCTTACAGCACCAACATGTTATTGGCCAAGTGGCAGAGGCATGAGAGTGACCTGACGTTGCCCCTTTTACTCCTTTATAATGAGCTACTAATGCATGCTCCAGAGTGGACACTGCTTTTCTGTGCATGCATTTCGATAAATAACAGTGTACACCATGCTTTTGTGCTCATAAAAAAATACAAATAAAAAATCATTGGCGGAGGTCAAACAAACAGCAGAGCAAATAGCACATTCATCATTATCAGTGGATAATCCAGTGGGCTGCACCACCAGCTACTGGCGCACATGCACGGAGGTGTACAAACACACAAACAAAAAATTTTGCCTGGAAATTGCTCTTTAAATTTGAATTATAAGACAGATGAGTTTGGCCTCAAGTCTGCGTCTGATACGGAAAAACATTCATCAAAGGAAGACTGGAGAAACTGCATCTATTATGGTGCAATAGACTTCTGCGAAGTTTGCTCCCACTCTCAGTTCCACTTTCTTCCGAGGATCATATAAATCTTGCACGTCATTGCATCATAAGAATAAATATCACAGAGCATAACCGTAAGCGACATTTATATTCAAATCCCAAAATAATCTCCTGAGGTGAATCTCCAATTGTGAGTCTCTCTCTCTCTCTCTCTCTCTCTCTCTCTCTCTCTCTCTCTCTCTCTCTCTCTTTCTCTTTAATCAGTAAATCAATACAAAGAGGTTGATAAACTTTTATATCTAATTAACAATTAAAAAGCATGGAAAACAGAATTAATTTGTAAATAGTTTTATCAACCGTCATTTCAGAGACTATCATGAACTGTTTAAGATTGTATGTTTCCAGCTCCACTAATAAAACAATACTTGAGCACGAGTGTAAATAAAATATAACTCTATAATGTGATTGAAAACCCAGAAGTTCAATTTTGCAATCTGGGTAGATTAATCCATGTGGAAGAATTACTGCAAGAGTAATTTGATTATGGTAAGGGGGAAAAAAATGAAAATCTGACATTGTTTATTGATATGCCTATGATATTTATGAGGCTCCATAAATAAAGCATAAGAATCATGCCAGGACAGATGCAGCCATGGCCAGTTCTCATAGAAAGTGATGGGAAATATGCCCCACCAGCTGACCTCTGTCAGCATCAGACATTAATTGCACGACCCAGAACTACATGTGCAGCCCAGCTCTTCTTAAATTTATTTGACAGGTAACCAAAAGTGAGTCGAAGTTGCTCCAGACTTTGCATGAGCGATCGAATTCAAGCACTGTAAATCTTTAATGCAACCAGGAACATGTCCGGATGGATTCCATCCTAATTTGACAAAAGTGTGCATGTTAATGCATTTTCTGTCAATTACCTGTCAAGGCTTTTAAAATTCATTAAAAGGATGGACATTTTTGGTTAAGGCAATTGTAAATGCAGTCTGGCTATATCCAGATACAATATAAATTAAACTTATATCAGTGTTCATATCTTCCGTGAGTAGTTTAAGTCTGTAAAATCTGACAAAATAATGGTCAAAAAAAAAAAAAACACACAAACAAAAATCTAAAATAATTATATAATGTATATAAAATATGAAGCTAATACTCAGTGAGGAAAAACACCTTTTTATTCAGATTCCCAAACTGAGCAAAATTTTAATTTGGTACAATTGTTAGTATTTATATGGCCAAAAAATGAAGATAAAGTTGTGAGATTTTTATAACAGTCTAAAAGACTACTTAAAAAATGCATATAAATATCAGTTGTTACTCTGTATCTTTCAAGAATGTCTTAGTAAGATGATATTTAAATGCTTAGTTTAATGGTCAAAGCTCTGTAGTTCTAAAACATATAATTATGATTGAGGTATGAACAAATAAACCTTCCTTAAAAGACTTTGATGATCATATTTGATACTCACATTTTAACCTCCAGAGCAGCAAGTATTCACCTTAAAATATTATTAACAATATAAAAGCTATACTTGTTTACTTTCAGAAAAGATTTCACAGCAAATAGACGTGAACCACAAACTAATACTAAATGGCCTTTTACTTTAAAACAAATATAAACTATCAATCAAATGACAGACAGCATGTAATAGATATAAGTTTTGATTAATTTGCATATCAAATATGATATAGAAGGCTTTATAGAGTTAGTTTTACTTAGAGTGAGTTCAGTTTAATCTGTGCTTTATGAAATGAACTGCTAATGCCATTAGTTGTTTGTCATATCATTGACATACATATGCTTTGCAAGTTACTTAGTTGCTGTCAATCACTAATGTTAGAGCTGTTAGGTGATAAAAATAGCAGAAAAAAATGAGGTACTGTGTGACTGCAGAGTGAGACAAAACTGCTGTTAAGTGTTAGAGGAAGAGAAAGAAGAAGAAAAACAAACCAGACTTTTGGAGTTTTCGGCTGCACATCTGAAGAATGAAAACAGCAGGAGGCGTCCCAAATGGTTCAGAATACAAATTAAATTCTTAGAAATGAGAAATAAAAAGTGTTACTATTTTATCCTTGTTTATTTATTTATTTATTTATTTACTTTGTGAATGTTTTATCATGTCAAGGTCATTTTGGTCTGACTGAGATATCTTTTAGTTGACAAAAAATAATATCAAGGTTGATGATAATATGCAAAATGATGGAACAGTGTGTTAAACTTAAACCAAATATTGTAAACTTTATGAAAAACATATACACACTTGTTCAGTTACATTTAGTGATCATACAAAATATTAACGACTATAAGATAACTATAAGATAACTAAAGACTATAAGATAACACTGTTCCTGTGGCTTAAGTGGTAGAGTATTGTGTTAGCAGTGCAAGGTTGTGGGTTTGATTTCCAGGGAACACATGTTAGATAAAAACTGTTAGCCTGAATGCACTGTAAGTCGCTTTGGATAAAAGCGTCTGCTAAATGCATAAGATATGGCATGTGAAAAGTGCCCTGTGAGAGCTGGAGCTTATGTTCATGCTGTTTCTCTGTGGTGAACTGTTTATGATATTGCATTACATGCAGCATGTTTTACTAACACAAACTATAATGTAACTTCCCCTACATCATTTTCTAAATATTTATAACACTTTACAGAAAGGTCCATTAGTTAGCATTAATTAATGCAATAACTAATATTAACTAACAATGAGCAATACATTTGTTACAGCATATATTAATCTTTGTTAAAAGTTTAATATATTAGTATATGTTGCTTTATTTTTCATTGTTATTTTCTGCTTGCTAATACATGGCTCTGTATTATACTTCATTCTGATTGGTCAGGTACAACATTCCGAGGTATCCCTCTATAACAACCGATAAAATCTAATAGCACAGGATCATCCTGGTAACAAAAGTCAGCGCTAAACCAAAGCCATTAGATGGCATGCCTGCAACCTTTTGCAAAAAAAAAGTGTAACCACTCATGCTAACGCTTCCTCTTCCGTTTTGGCATACGTGGGAAAGGAGACCAGATGATTTATATATATATATATGGAAGTCAATGGACACTGAATATAGAGCTTTTTAGACGAAACAGTTTATCATTTAATGAACCGATAGTAGTGGTTGACTGATATTGTTTTTTTGTTTTTTTTTTGACGGCCAATGCCAATATCTTGGAGAGCTATATATATATATATATATATATATATATATATATATATATATATATATATATATATTATATTTAAGCAATTTTAAATTATTTGACAATTGGATTAAATAATAAATGTGTAAAACAAACATACATTCTTTAGATGACAAAGTATTTTTCACAAATAAGTACTTAATACAAATATAATTAAAAAGGAATTAAACACTGTACCAACAGGGCACTCAGTATTCTGGGAAGTATGTGTGCATTGGGACAGTTGGTGAATGCATAAAGAGCAGCATAATTAGAAATCACGAGTTTAAAAATTAAAGCACTCAGTTCACATGGACCGACTGTCATACATGCACACTTCACAAGATCTCACAGCTGGATTCGACTAAGTTTGCAAGTTTTGTAAAATTTAATGTTCATTAGTCATTCAAAGGTTTTTTTTTTTTATATAAATATTTGCTTAATGCTGACTGTGAATGACTGTGTACTACTAACAATATACAAGCAAGTCGATGCTGATATTTGCAAAATGACAAATATCGGCCGATAAATCGGTCGACCACTAATCGACAGACTATTGGCTAATCTTCAACATGTTTTATACTAAAAAATAATTTTAGATAAAACTATTTTTAGACTTTACACCAAAAAAGCCATTTTATTAGAGCAGCTACTGACTTTTACGACAGGTGCTTTCTCCAAAAGTAAGCAATACATACCCTCCCATCTCCCAATAATAAGATCATCTCTGGCTATACTCTTGCTAGGAAAGGATTTTTCTTCATAGAAGCTTTACGCTTGATTAGCTAATAAAAAATGTAAACTTGTTTCAATATTATGTATACAATTATTTCATTATGTCATCCTGGTATCGTGGACTGGCTCCCTCGTTTCATCCAATCACTGCTCCTGCCAATTTGCAATGACTGTTTTGTACACTGTAATGGATCATAAGATAACTGGTATAGTGATAAGATTTTTAAAACAGTTTTGTCTTAAATTAATATCTTATATCACCTTAATTATTTATGTGGTGAAATGTTGTGTTATGAATGGTATGACGGCACCGCATCCCTTAAATGTCCATAGTTTAAAGTTGCAGCTTGCTAGCAACTGCTGTCTTCACTGAAGCTTTGTGTCCAAATACTTAAACTCAAATTAATATGTTGTGTCTAATTATTTACTTGTACAGCAAGTAGCTGTGTAATAATTGGGAAAATGTAAATCAAAAAGGTGTTATCACAGTTATGCAAGGCCCCTCGGCTGCGTGTAGAGGTGCTGATCACCCGGTTGGGGGTTATTCTGTGATAACAACTAGCTGGATGTACATTAACCCTTACTTAATGCATTGTGAACTAACATGAACAATGAACATATTTTTACTAAAAAAATTACCAATAAATGCATTAAAAATAAATAGATAAATGCAGCAATAAATCCTAAAAAATACCAATAATAATAATATATAACATGACGCACTGTGACTCAACATGAACAAACAATAACCAATTACATTTTTACTAAGAAACATCAGCATAGATCAATTATAAATTCTTGAAATTATATTGCTCAATGACAGTTCATGTTACTAATGTTAAAGTGCTATTCTCATCATCAGTTTAATTAAAATAAACAGTTTAATTAGAATGGTTTGTTGATCATTCAACATATCCTACTTGCCTCATTGTATATGTATAAGGTCAAAGTGACTTTATTTCTGCTTGTGTCCCATTTTTCTTCCCTGCTTTATGTTCCATAATTGGAATATTCTGAGATATAATTCCATACTGAGAGAGAGAGAGAGAGAGAGAGAGAGAGAGAGAGCTGGAAAGTGTCTCTTGGGAGAAGGCGACAACCAGCTGTGTGCTACATAATGGTGGAGAGCTGTTTCCGACTCCCACAATTAGCACTGTTTAATTAAGGTGGGCCACTCCTGCAGTCTAAGGGAGGGTGCCATTAGTAGGGTGGAGAGGAGAGGACTCAAGAGAGACGTAGCTGAGAGCGAAAACCATCTGCTGTGTTGGTTTAGCTGAAGCTCAGAGAAGGTTCTCAGTGCTTGTTGAGTTTTTTTCTTCTTCTTCTTCCAGTACTGTACAAAACCATAGAGCAGGATTAGAAACACTTTCACTGTGTTTGCACTCATTTTCTTGGCCGTTCATATGGCGTTATCATTAGTGAGAAAGTTTTTTTTTTTTATATCCTGCTATTTTGTCACCTGATGGTATATGAGGTAATTGAAATGTGCAAGGGGAATATTTGCAGGAATTAACGATAGGCTTCAAGCATGTTTGTGCCAGATAACAGGAGTATGCTAAATATTTAATAGCTTAAAGATTGTCTAGAGTTGAAGACTTGTGTTAGAAAAGTGTTAGAGTAAAATGATAATGGGCTGCAAACACAAAGGCTGTAGATCTTGCAAAGGTAGATTTTTGATTATTGCCATAAATTCTACTTGCAGTGTACTGTACTCTGGACAAAATTAACCCGGCTGGACAGGGAAAGGCTTAAGAGACATGGAAAGCGGCCAATCACAGTTCGTCAGAACCCTGCATAAGAAGAGCCATAAGACAACCTGTTCCCACACTTTCTGATCAATGAATTGCACTGATTAATGGCCAGTGAAGATTTTGGCATGAGCTTTGTAGTCATATGTGATGCCAAAATGAGAGAATCTCCCTCTCTCACACTATATATATATATATATATATTAGGGGTGTAACGATACGCGTATTCGTATTGAACCGTTCGGTATGAGGCTTTCGGTTCGGTACGCGGTACGCATTATGTACCAAACGGTTCGTTGGACTAGTTAATTATATTTGGAAAATAAAAAAAAAATTGTGAAATATAATGATATGCGTTCAACAAGGTAGTCCAATAACCCAAACGACGTAACAGGCAATGCCCCTGACACCCCCGAAGAAGAAAAAAACACCAACTTATATGTTTATGTTAGGCTACTCAGTCAGACACTCGCTCACTCAGTATGCGCTGAAGGCTCGTTGCAAAATGGCCAATGTGTTTAACAGACCAGAAATAGAAGATCCTCCAATAAACAACAGGTCTGGTGTTTGGGTGCACTTTCCCAATCGATCGGGGCATCCAAACAAGCACGGAAATCCAAATGGACTAGTACTGTACTGTGTCGGAATTTCCTGAGCTGTACGATACAATTAACAGGCCTGCATGTTATTAGATAGAAGAACTGTTATAAATTGAACGTATGCACGGGCAGTTTTGAAAACTCCACCTACTTTGCTTTTGGCATAGTGCAGCACAAATCGCGTTGTATCTGAAGGGCAACGCTGAGCCCAGGGTCCAGCGCCGCGCATACCGCGTCCTGTGTGAAAGACCCTTTAGCCATTTTGCAACGAGCCTTCAGCGCGTACTGAGTGAGCGAGCACCTTACTCTGTAGTGGAAAACGCAGGTTTTAATAACATGCTTAATGTAATTGAGCCCCGTTACAATATTCCTTCACGAGCACATTTCAGCCAGACCGAAATTCCTGCTTTGTTCCAAAAAACATAAGCCCAATTGAGTAAAAACACACGCAATATAAAGAGTTATAGAGTTCCATATAACAAGTTACATCTTTGTATTTGTTCATAGCTACTACAACAATATAACATTTTCATTTTTTTTTTATAAGGAGCTGTTTTTGTTTTATACAGTATGCTGCTAAGAAAACACCATAGAAGATCGGTAAAGAATAGCTCCATCATTGTTCAATGTAAAAAAAACAAAAAACATACTTTGTTAGTTTTAATAAATATATATTTTTTTTTAAATTAAGGAAATGTATCTGCCAATTTTTTCTTTTTCCTGTATCTAAAACGTACCGTACCGAACCGTGACACCAGTGAATCGTATCGAACCGAACTGTGAATTTTGTGAACCGTTACACCCCTAATATATATATATATATATATATATATATATATATATATATATATATATATATATACTTTCATATGTATAGAAGAACATAACTTTTTTTGTTTTGTTTTATACAATATAGAAATCTGCACAGATTTGCAATGACACTGAAATGGAAATGCATAGGGTATGTGTACATGTAACCATGCAGCAGAGTTTTACTCAGTTTTACTCAGTCTTCGGTGGGTCACATCAGGTGATGGTTAAAAGTAAGAACAGCAGGTTGTCGTCCCTAGAAGGGCAACTAGGACGCGGGCACGTTATTTGGAGAGCTGCCGGGCTGAAGGAGGAATGTCACATAAAGGTTTGAGAATGATGACAAAAATGAGCCTATTCATCAAATTCTGACATACCTTTCCCCTTATTATCAGGCCCCATTTCAGCCCACGCCAATCACCTGCTGAAGGCAATTGAAATGTCTTTTGTCCTAATCAGGCTCATATCAGATACAAACCAAAGGCGGTGGGTATTAACATTCATTTTCCCTCCAGCGTCCCAGTTTCTGAATTTAAATGTGTTAGATGGCTTGATTGAGGCAGACAACGAATTTTCATCTGATGCTGGTTGATGTGTAATTTTTTTTATCTTTTTTTTTTTATCTTCCCTTGTTCAGTTACATCCATAACTAGTTCAAGACATCATCTCATCTTGGACAGTATGGATTGATATGATCAAGTAACTGTTACATGAAGGGCATTTCAAGGTGCTCATTTGCTCATTTTCTGCATAACAGACAGGTGGATCCAAAGAGATAGCATGCATGAGCTGGACAGCTGAAGCTACTGACCTGCAAGTCAATGTAGCGTTTAGAAGTTAAACTAGTCTGTACATATAGTTAGATTCAATTCAGAACTAAGTTTGACGGCATTGTGAAACAAGTACTCTTCTTACATGTCAGTTGTTCAGTCGCTATGCTCTGAACTGGATCTTCTTACAAAGGAGATGAGAGAAAAAAAGAAAGGTGTCGCAGCTCACGATAGGTGAGTAGCCATGCTCGCTCAACAGGTTGTGGACTTACAGGATCGCGATAGGTGTTGCAATCTGCATTTGGTTGGAATGACTGAAGGATCTGAACAGGACAACCCTATGGGATTTTTGAAAAGATCACATGGCTCCTGTCTCTGGTGGGCAAAAAGATTGAAGTGGGGCGAGCGCATCGCATGTACACATGGCTTTCCTTGGATTGTACTAAACCACAGGTTTTTCGTTAAACTGTTGCGGTACACAGGGAGTTCATTTTGTGGGCCGCCAGACTTCACGCCCCAGTGAAAACATCCGATGGAGCAACGCTGTCTTTATTTAATTTTTTTCCGTTTTTTGCAGATTTTTCTCTGGTCACCACAAAAAGAAGAAGTGCATTTGCACCAGTTAGGAAGGAAATGAGAGAAACTGGAATCCAGAATTGTCTTCTCTATCCTGCAACGCTGAAGGTTATTCTCACTCAAGGTGAACCTTAAACTCCCCAGAAAAGCTTTTTCTCAGATCCCATTCATCCACCAACTCTCTGATGTTCTGACAAACTTCTGCAAAGTGTAGCCTCATCCTCATTGGTGGATAGATGACGTATTAAGTAATTAAGTAATTATTAAATCCAATCCAAAGTCTTTCACCTTTTTCTCTGCTACTCATAAATCCTATTCACGAATAGACTATATTTTTTATATCCACTTCTTTATCTTCAGCTGTTCATGATGCCGATATCTGTTCCTTAACTTTGTCAGATCATGATGGAAATTTGTGAAGATTATCTTTGATCCCTCTGCCATCTCGTGCCACTGATGGCGATTCGGCCCTAAATTGTTACAGGATGGAAACTTTTTCAGTCAATTCGGAAATAAAGAATTCAATGTTCAATTCAGAATAACCGACACAAAAAGATAGCTGAACTGGAATAACAGCTACAGAATCTGACTAGAGATAATCAACTTTGTTTTCTAATACAATGAACTCACTGATGGTAACCCTGACTCTTTTGCATCTGTGCAACCTTGATTTACCTAGACTGTCAGATGCGGATTTGGATTACCTGGCAGAACCAGGTAATCTAAATCAGCTGGAGTCAGCAAATTAATCTATGAATAAGGGGAAATCCCCAGGCATAGATGGTATTCCAATCGAATTGTATACTACTTTTTGGTCGGATTTAGGCTACCTCATGCTAAATATGATACATTGTTCATTTACTCAAGGTTCATTTCACCCATCTATTAATATACCTGTTATTTCTCTTTTGTTAAAAAAAGATAAAGATCCGACTTCCTGTTCTAGTTACTGGCCACGAATGAACTGGGGGCGAATGAACAGCGCTCTCTTCCACCCTCTAAACCCATGGCTGAAGTTCCCTTGAGCAAGGCACTGAACCCCCAGTTGCTGGATATATAGCTGCCCACTGCTCCGGGTGTGTGTTCACTACTCACAGAAATTTCAATAAACAGCTGTTAAAAAATAAATAAATAAAAAATAATGGAGATCAGTGTGTTGTTTTGAATGTTGTGTGTGTTTTTATGAATGGTTAGATTCAATGAATCAGTTTCACAGGTTCATTTGAGTCATCATATAGTGCTCACATTAAGACATTTGTGATATAGTGGCACCAAAAGGAATCCCAATCTATAGTCTGACACAGACAGGAAAACTTAAATGAATTATATTTTGTTCAGAGCTTACTTATTTGTTGGTGGCATAAAACTAAGGTCAGAAAAGTTTTAAAGTATTACATTAATTTGTTTAAAATAAAAAGTATTCTACCATTTTAATGTTTTTACAATCCCCTAAAGTATCAATTATTTTCATATTTTTCTGTTTTTCAACAAAAACCAAAAAACATCTTAGAAAGCCAAGTTTAGGGTATACTATCTCAAGAAGTATAATTGCTGGCCTCGTAGGAGTTAGTAGCTACTTAGACAAACTTGTTCCCTTCAAGTTCAAATGATTCAGAGTCTCCTCAGAGTACAAATATTTTCCTAATTGCCCCTAAAGTTCGGAAAAAAAGAGATGTGGTTGGTTTAGGGGACTTGATTAGATAGATTAAAAGTCCAAATGTGTTTTATTCCTAAAATACAAGCTTTGGCTGACTTTGTAAATGTTGTATACATAAGTGCAGTATAGTTGTGAGCATGTTATTATATGTAATAAATAATAGAGATCAGTGTATCAGTTAGAATAAATGAATGGACAAACAAACAAAGAACTTAGCAATGGGTTTGAATAAATAAATAAATGTTTTAGGTGTCACAAGTTGGTCAGGCTAATCACCCACAGCGTACTCCCTCACTCGAACATTAATCACCAGCACCTGATCTCATTCACTCACCACCACATAAAAGCACACACCTCAGTCACTTCCTTGGTCCAATCTCGTAGCTACTATACGGAACCACTCAAGCTACTTGCAGTGACTCTCATACTAACCTTTCTACTTACCTCTTTGGCAGCCCGTTTCTCCTAGACTCCTGTGTTTCTCCATCGTGCCTCCAGCGATCCCTCTTCCACGATCTCCTCACCAGTGTTACCCCCAAAGTGAGTGCAACGATTCCACCGTCCTGGTCTCCCCACTGTCAGTACAAAGATATCCCATGGCAATTCCAGTCATCAAAACCATAATCAAAGCCTTCTGCGGATCTACTCACCTGAATCTCACCCTGCTATCTTCTATTCCTGTTTCAAAATAAACTGTACTATCATTAACCTTCGGTTCCCGAGTCCGTTGTGTTACATTAGGTAATCAAAAATAATAGTGATTAGTGTTTGTATGAGTGAGTGAGTAAGTGAGTGAGTGTGAATGAATGAATGGAATAATGAGTGAGTGAATGAGAGTTAGTGAGTTAATGAATGAAAGAATGAATGAATAAGTGAGTGATTGAGTAAGTGTGAGTGAAAGAATAAGTGTGTCAGTGAGTGAATGAGTGAGAGTGAATGAATAAATAAAATAAATGCAACAAACTAAGAGGTAATGAGTGAACACATCTGCCCAACCTGTCCTTCAACCAATACGCTCGTATAGGTCGTTTGTCCAAATCCCTGAAATACGACCCATCAGAGCGTATACTGCAATTGCGCCCCTATCGGCAAAAGGCCGTTTTCATATTAATGTTTTGTACTATTTTATTTGCCCTCTGGTTTGTGTTTCGTGTAGCTCAGTTAGTAGATTATTGCATTATACCTTGATATGTAATCATGCTATCATGGGTTTGATCCCAGGCAACAGACGCGCACGAAAATGTATATGCTCAATTATTCATAATTTAGCATGATTTCTGTGAGGGTTAGGTTTAGGGGTGGGGTTAGGTGTGGTCGTTCGAACGAATAAGCCACCTACAGTAGTAAAATATGTAGGAAATACTGTGAGATTGGTGTAAAACGGCCACACATTGCATTTAAATAAACGTGCGTTTTGATTGGTAATGACGTTATACGTCAATTCATGACGACAGACGCAACGCGATACTGTCATTATTTTTAATGACTTTAAAACGTAAATAAAGGTGGTAATAAATGCTTGCACAAACGACCTATATGGTCATTTTTTGTTGGAGGACAGGCTCGAGCACATTAGTAGTACTATATCTGTTATGTACTATGTTTTGTGAGTGAGTGAAGTAAGTGAGTGAATTTAATTAATTATTTTATTAATTCATTAATTAATATATAAACCAACAAATTAATATATTAGGTAACCAAAAATAATAGAGATCAGTGTGTTTTTAATGAATTAAGATACATTCATGCTATCATCCACCTAACAGCTTAACTCTTAATCAGAGTTTGATCAGAGCAAATTACTAAAATGAGCCTGTTTAAAATAACAGGAACAGGTGTAGCATGTAACAAATGTTAGAATAGCAATGTACAACATCTGTGTCACAAAAGATCCATGTCTTTGAGGTCTAAATTTGACATAACGCACCCACTGAACTTGCATGTCCACATCACCATTCTCAGAACATCCCCACTCTCTCACTGCTATTGATTTCCTTCAGCACCTTGTCATCCTCATTTCTCAGGCTTTGTAGGACACTTCTCAGGGAGCTGTAGGGGAACATTTGTCTTATTCATGAGAAGCACCCCACATTACAGAGTAATCAGTCTTAACAACCTCTCTTTGGGTCTCTGTGGTCCTTGTTTCCTACCTACAGAAAGTGCTGACCCATCCAGAAATTTGGTAACATATGCTTCTCCTCATCCTCCTCTCCAGTGTACCTGCTGCCTGAGTCTGATTCTTCTACCCCATTGCCCTGGTTCCTCTCTGATTTCCCAGGCCTTGGGTCTGGACATCTGCTAACAGATTTCCAAGCCTCTATAATACATCTGTGTATCACACACATTAGACTTCGGTTACAGTAACCTTCCGCTGCATAAACTGAAGCTCTAGCTACTCACTGGTCAGCTTCAGTAGAATTCAAACCTACACCATTATTTGGTCAAAAAGCATGGATGGCAGTGTCCTGTTTGTGTACTTCCATAGACAAAATTAAGCAACCGCTAAACTAACTGACCTGTAATATGTCTGAACTGTTTTAAAATGTGAATTGACCCCATTTTACTCTCTTTATACATTACTAGTATTATTGTAAAAGATACTCACATAAGTCTGACCTAGCGAGTTCATGTATGTTGGTGTAGCACCAGTGGTTTGTTTTGTAGGCAAACATCAGTACCTTGAGCAGCTATTGGCAGCCGGTGCAAACAAATGAAGAGAGGTGTGATGTGGGCTTTCTTCAGCTCGAAGACCATTACTGCTGCATTCTGGATTGATACTACATGCCGGAAGGCTCGCCAAGACAGCATTACAATAGACTTCTATTTCTATTTTTAACTTAAATTCTTTTTAAGTAAATTTTTAAATAATTTGAGACCTAAATTGAGCTCTCTGGCATTAACTCAACTTGCCGTGTTTGGAGGGAGAGAAATGCTGACTATGACCCCAAGAACACCATCCCTACAGTCAAGCATGGAGGTGGAAACATTTTGCTTTGGGATTGTTTTTCTGCTAAAGGTACAAGACGACTTCACCGCATTGAGAGGTAAATGGACTGGGCAATGTACTGTAAAATCTTGGACGAGAACCTCCTTCCCTCAGCCAGAACACTGAAGATGGGTCATGGATGGGTCTTCCCAGCATGATAATGACTTTAAATATACCACCAAAGCAACAAAGTAAATGCTTAAGAAGAAGCAAATTTAAGGTAATAGATTGGCATAACCAGTCTCCAGACCTCAATCCTATAGAAAATCAATGGAGAGAGCTAAAACTTCGAGTTGTCAGCCAAGAAACCTTAAGGATTTACAGTAGAGAGGACCTGTAAAGAGAAGTGGATCAAATTCCCTCCTGAGATGTGTTCAACCTGGTGACCAACTATAAAAACCGTCTTAGCTCTTTGCTTGTCAACAAGGGTTTCTGCACCAAGTGCTAAGTCATGTATTGCTTGAGGATCAAATTCACTGAAATACAAATCAATTTCTAACCTTTATATAATGTGTTTTTCTGGATTTTGTGGTTGGAATTATGTCTCTATAAGTTAAAATAAACCTACCATAAAAATTACAGACCCCAAAATCAGCCTATGTAGACCTAAAAGCATCTGCGTCTTTTGACGCATGAAGCAACCAGAGTGTTCCAGCAGTTGTTGTTTTTTGCCAGCCGCCTGGTCTCACTCCATCGCTGGAGGGGAGTCACAGATCATGACCTAGACACTGAAGGCACCGTTTGCAGATATTATCGGACACCCCTGGAAGGCCTCACTTCTCCCTGACAATCCATTTGATTCCAGGAATTCTACTTAACCCTCTGGTGCATGGCAGCTTTTAATTCCATTAGATATGGAATCATTATGCTTTTTGTAAATTAATATATAAGAAATCATTATCATCATAATCCTAATAATGTAAGATCGGTGCTTTTTGAGTTAGTTGTTAAACTAATCTTCGCAACTCGATCAACAGAGATGGGGACATCAATCAGGAACTTAATTGCCGTATAGGAAAAATTGCAGCATTTTTTTTTATAAAGGAAAATATGGCAAAGCAGGAAAATTACAACCAGAAACAAAGTTATGCTTTTATAAGTCCAATGAGCTGTCTACAGTCCTTTACAGCAGCGACGCTTGGCAGTTAAAATAACTCCCAAGAGAAGAAATTGGATATTTCTGATGTCAAATTCTTAAATAGAACATTTTAAAGAGTAATAACATAGCATTTTTTCAGTCTTTGTTCATTTTAATATTAGGTTCTTCTAGAAATGTCACACCAGAGCTGGTGTGTCTAACATAAACAAGCAAACAAAAAAGTTATCTTGACATTTTAGGCCGTGTTATTCATTTTTTGTGTAATGAACTGTTGTATAAGAGCACTGAATATCAGTCGTGACGTCCCACAGATAAGGCTCAAATAAAAGTCTTCCTGAGGAATATTGACACATCTCTTCATTTATTCAGATCTCTTTTTGTTTAAAGTTGCACTACCTCATGGGGTTAGTGCTCAGTCTACCCAGCATGCAATTGTGAAAAATCTCAGTTTTACATGTTTTCTGTTTCTCTGCCACTCTCCAACAGCAGGACTCGGCTGAAGATAAAACCACAAGCTATGGTAAATGGGCCAAGGATAAAGACAGAGTTAAACTCTATTTGATGACGAAAGCTCCAGATTCCTGCGGAGTCTCCTCATCTTCAGCAGGTGTGCTATTTTTGACTCACCCCATACTTGTCCGGGCTATAAAACACTTCTACGGGAGTAAAAGAGCACACAGTGAAACATAAAGCGTATAAGTGGATAAAAAGTTGGGTGACTAGATATTCTGATGTACCATTACTCTTTTGTTAGCGTTAATGCACAATCAGTCCTCCACAGCATGTGTTTTATGGTTGGTATTAAGTCATTAAGTCATTAAAGATTAAATGCATTCAAAGCCATTTTCCGTCCATTTGATCAGTTCTTGAGATCCCTGGAAATCAAACCCATAGCTTTGTTGTTGCTAGTGGCATGCTTTACTGCTGTTACTGTGTTCAGCAACAAGTACAGTCAAAAGTGACATGACATTCAGCCAAGTATGGTGACCCATTCTCAGAATTCATGCTCTGCATTTAACCCATCCAAAGTGCACACACACAAACCGTGAACACACACCCGGAGCATTGGGCAGCCACTTATGCTGTGGCACCTGGGGAGCAGTTGGGGGTTCAATGCTTTGCTCAGGGGCACCTAAGTCGTGGTATTGCCGACAAAAGACTCAAACCCACAACTCTAGGGTTAGGAGTCAAACTCTCTAACCACTAGGCCACGACTTCCCCTTAATTCAGGGGTGGGTAAAATTTTGTAATGGTTTTGAAATAGAAAAATAATGGACCTAATGCGTATCAATTTATTTGATCAGAAAGTACAGTTAAAATAACACATATAATAAGCACAGTTTAAAATACCTGTTTTTGATTTGAATATATATTTAAAATGACATTTATTCCTGTGATGTGGAGATGAATTTTCAGCATCATCACTCCAGTCTTCAATGTAACACAATCCTTCAGAAATCATTATAATATGCTGATTTGCAGCTCTTAAATTATTATTATTATTAAATAATTTAATTTAAGTATACGTTAGTAAACACTTTGAAATTTCTATATTGTTGCATGAATATCAGTGGTGGACGAAGTACACAAATCAAGTACTTGAGTAAAAATACAGATACATTTGGTAAAATATTACTCCAGTAAAAGTACTCCTTTTTCAATTTTACTTAAGTGAAAGTACAAATGTACTCAATTTTTTATGTACTTAAGTAAAAAAGTACTGCAAGATAGATGTTTGCAATTTTACATAGGCTACTTAATTTAATTTTATATTAGCACTTTTTTTTATAATCCTACTGCTCAAAATACCTGGGATTTTTTCCAAAATAACCACTATATGGAGTCAAAATATATTTTTGTTGTTGATATGGACTATGCTGATGAGAGTAATGTTCACTGTGAAGCTTACACTGTGATGTACCTGAGAGAAAACAGAGATGACCATCTGATTTTCACCAGTAAGAAAAAAGTATTTTAAAGTTAGTTGTTTTACAGAACATCATAGTTACAGTACAGACCAAAAGTTTGGAAAACTCATACAAAGAGTTTTCTTTATTTTCATGACTATGAAGATTGTAGATTCACACTGAAGGCATCAAAACTATGAATTAACACATGTGGAATTATATATGGAATTATATACATAACTGAAATTACATCAATTTAGCACCAACAAGCTTGTTAGCTAGACAGTTAGCATCAACTAACAATATTTACTTATTTTCAGTACGATGAACATTCATGTCTGTCTACTTGTCTAGTTAATCCAAACAATATACATATGTATAACGTTACTGTCGATAAACAATATAAAAACAGACGTCATATAGGACATTTTAATAAAACTGTTAACATTACGGCAGCGGTGAATTTGAACATGCATGAGTTATTGTATTTAATCTGTGCTGTTTTAAGGTTTTTTTTTTTTTGTTGGTGTTGTTGTTTTTTTACCTAAAATTGATGTGTCTGCATCGTCTGCACTCGAGCATTTGAGTGGGCTTAAATAGATCTCTCTTTACAACGGATTTAGTTCCCAAACAACTGACAGTTTTGACCTAAATATGATTTTCAGTTACAACAATTAATCAAAAACTTCGACATAACTTACTTTTAGCAACATCAGACGCACGCGCGCTCACAAGATCTCCCGGTTCTTACTTCTGGAGACTCGCACTAAACGGTTCATTTGAATCAGTGAGTGGTCGACTCCAGAACAGCTGCAATCGGATCATTCTAATTCGTAAACGAATCGTTTTGGTGTTATTCGCGATCCGATTTAAAAGTTTCTTTTGAAAAGACTCAGTTCGTTCATGATGAATCAGACACCGCTTCTGCGTGTCGGAGCACGTGATATATTATAGGGAGTAACGATATGTTTTATGAAATGTAGTGAAGTAAAAAGTACGATTTTATGCTTTGGAATGTAGTGAAGTAAAAGTAAAAGTTGCTCAAAATAAAACTACTCCAGTAAAGTACAGATACTTGAAAAATGTACTTAAGTACAGTAACGAAGTAAAGCTACTCCGTTACTGTCCACCACTGATAAATATGATCAAAAAGATAATCGGAAAGTTGTTAAAGTTGACAAAGAGAATCCAGTCAAACAATTGAGACAAAAATGTATAATGTAAAAAGTAAAATGATCCAGTGTTACGTATCTGTCAGTGGCAAAACTATGTGAATCTTTGCTTTCAGTATCTGGTGTGACCCTCTTTTCAATAATAACTGCAGCTAAATGTTACTTGTAACTGCTGATCAGTCTTGCACAACAGCTTGAAAGAATTTACCCATTACCAGAAGCCCATTCCTCAGTACAGAACTGCTTCAACTCTGTGATGTTGTTGGGTTTCCTCTTATGAACTGCTTGCTTCAGGTCCTTCCACAACATTTGAATTGGATTAAGGTCTGGACTTTGACCAAGGGGAAGTCGTGGCCTACTGGTTAGAGGGTTGGACTCCCAATCGAAGGGTTGTGAGTTCTAGTCTCGGGCCGGATGGAATTGTGGGTGGGGGGAGTGCATGTACAGCTCTCTCTCCACCTTCAATACCACGACTTAGGTGCCCTTGAGCAAGGCATCGAACCCCCAACTGCTCCCCGGGTGCCGCAGCATAAATGGCTGCTCACAGTGTGTGTGTGTGTGTTCACTGCTCTGTGTGTGTGCATTTCGGATGGGTTAAATGCAGAGCACAAATTCTGAGTATGGGTCACCATACTTGGCTGAATGTCACTTCACTCACTCACTTTAAAATATTAACTTTGTCCTTCTTTAACCATTCTTTGGTAGAACGACTTGTGCTTGAGAGCGTTGTCTTGATGGATGACCCACTTTCTCTTGAGATTCAGTTCTCAGACAGATGTCCTGGAATTTTTCTTTAGAATTTTCTGGTATAATTCAGAATTCATTGTTCCATCCATGATGGCAAGCCACCTTGGCCCCGATGCAGCAAAACAGGCCTAAAACATGATGCTACCACCACCATGTTTCACAGATGGGATAAGGTTATTTTGCAGGAATGCAATGTTGATGGACTGGAGTGGTGTGGATTATTGTAATGATTTTACCAGCTATTTGAACACTCATTCTGACGGCACCCATTCACTGCAGAGCATCCACTGGTGAGCAAGTGAAGTGATACATTTCTCCAAATCTGTTAATCACTCCTCTTTTTATCAATTTAAAAGTTTTCTGGAAAAAAAAGTATTACTTTCTTTAAAAAGATAATTATTTGAATAAATATTTTGAATAAATGTGCTTATTTTACACTTTTCAACTGTATTACTCTTTTTGCTGTACTTTTGGTCAAATAAATGCAGCCTTGATGAGCTTAAAAAAAAACATTTTCAAAAACGATAAAAACCTTACTCATCCCAAACCTTTGAATGGCAGTGAGTTTCATAGGCCTACTTTTCATCAGTGTACGAATAAATGGGAGGGGGGGTATAAAGTTTCTGAACATCTGATTCATCCATAGATGCCGTTTCATCCACAAATATTTCAAGTGCTGTAGGAGATGGAAGGTTAATTACTGAGGGAGCACCAAGTTCTCTCAGAAAGACTGACGTGACCACATTTCTTGCTCACGGCACAAACAAACGCTCAGCTCAAAGACAAACGTCTCTCGCAAGTCTGGTAAAATGAGTTCTAGCAGTTCACAGCATACACACGCTACACTCCACACACATACACACACTGTTTTAAAACACATCTAATTTAATCAAGATGCCTTGATTAAACTCTTTCAGGGGCTGTCGAGTCAGTCCAGTCTCTCCCCAGTTCATTTTCCTCAGTAGCATATGCTGGTTTGCTGTCTATCTGCCCCCAAACTTCACTATCTTTCAAATCCTCCCCCTCTCATTCTTTCCCACTACCAGTCATGGAGATGTGAGCCTGTCACTTGCACTTACTCCTTAAGAAAATGACACACAAAAAAACAGACATTTGCTACAGCCATTGGATATCTGTGGCAATCTGGAACATAATAGGGAAACAATAACTGTCTCCTTTGTGAACTTCTAGCTGACAGTTTAGAAGTTTCAGAAATAGATGCAAAGAACGGTGATGTGAAAAGCAGCAGACAGAAAAAAAAAGTAAATTCCATGCTTTTTAGAGAGCTAAAAAAACTAATTAGGCACATATACATACAGTACAATAGATACCTAGCCAGAAAGAATTACATATATATATTTATTAGGGGTGTAACGGTACGCAAAAATAGTCACAGTTTAAAGTCATTTAACATTTAGTCATTTAAGTTGTTCATTACTATGAACTTTTTTTAACAATTTGTTTGCACTTTTTAAATATTTTTTTTTAAATACTCTCAATCTCAAACCAATATCATATAATAAAATAATGAAAAATATAAATAAATAACTATGATTACAGTGCAGCATTACTAATCCCAGCTTGTAGGCCTGCTTATATTTTAAAAATGTATTTAACTTTTCCAAAGTGTAAAGCGCAGCATGAACACTTTCAGTTTTTAGACCTGCTCAGATTTCGTTATTGCGTTGGACCGATCGGAATTAAGAGCAAAGGTCTGTTTAAAAGCCAACGCGAGCTGTGCTTGAATTACAATTGTTTTTTTCCTAGTTGTAGTGATGTTCACACTCACGTGATGCCTTTTGAAAACCTTAGGCCGGTGACACACTGGCATATTGCACCTGTCAAACATAGTCTATTTTGCCGTCAATACTGTTGACTGTGGCCTTTATCAGTAGGCTTTATGTTTATGCTCAACATGAAGTATAGATATTGTTGTCGTGAGGACAAAATCCTGGTCTGTCAGCGGCCTCCTTCTATGTCACCTACAAAAGGAGCAGCACACCAGCACCGCATCAGGCACGATTCTGGTGTATAAAGCCATCATGCAACTGACCCGCAGCAGAAACGTCACGCTCACGCCACACAGCCAGTGTGTCACCGGCTTTAGAATCAGCTGCAGGGCGGGATTAGCGCTGAACGCAAAGACTTCCGCCACTTAATATGTTCGTTTGGAAACACAAAAATGTATATGTTCCACACACAAAATAATGCATTCGGTACACACGTGCACCGTACCGAAAGCCCTGTACCAAAACGGTCCGGTACGAATACATATACCGTTACACCCCTAATATTTATATACCAATGTAATAAAACCAACAAAGAATGGTCACTGTAGTGAATGCAAACAGTTCAGGGACAAGCCGATAGGATACTGCAGCAAACACATATGAATTAGATTAGGGTGTACTCACACTAGGCACGGTTGCCTTGAACCAAGCCCGAGCACGATATAAAAGTGTAGTGTAGTACTAGTAATATAATATGTTTGCGATCGTAATGATGACAGTAGTGCACACAAAATAGGATCTTTTCCATGCTCTGATGCAGTTAGTGCTCACTCTGCATATGTACCATGCCCAAGCCCAACTGAACCGTGCCCTGGCCCACCTCTTCCAACCGGGCCAGGGCTGGCTAAACGAACGGTGCCCAAGCGCGGCACAGAGTGTGGCACGGAACACTCACACTAGTCAAACAAACCGGGTTTTTGAGGTCAAACGCGCTCCGCCGTGGTTCAAAACACCTAGTGTGAGAACACCCTTAGAATCAAACCACCAAACACTTTGTGGCATTCTGGACTATCTGAATGCTGTTCAAACCAAATTAACCTCTGAAGGCACTAGAAGCAAGGTGAGGTCATGGGGTTGATTCCCATGAAGAACACATACTTGTAAAGTGTACTTTGAATACACTACAAAATGCTATGGATAAAACTGTCAGTCAAATGAATAAATGTACATACAAATGCAAGTGCACTATAAGTCACTTAAATGACTTCTCACTAACAATAATAATTGCTAAACAAAAACTAACACTATGATAAGTGGTCTGCCTCAAGATTAATCTTGTGTCTAACTGTCCATTTCATTCCAAGCACATATGGATTTATCGTGTCACCTTAGGCGCAGTCCTTGATGCTGTTCAAATTGAGACACCTGCTTCCTGTCAGACCCGAATCTACAAGACAGAGTGCTTTTCATTTTCATGGTGCTTGATCTCAGGAACCTTTCATGTCTGGAAAAACAGAACTCTTTTGACTCCGCCGCCATCGCAGCAATTCCCTGGAAAAAGACCTTTCAAGTTTTAAAGCGTTGTTCTGGTTGCAACTCAAATAAATTGTTTAAAAACCCATCAGTCGGTATTGAATAAAATCCTGCTGATTTGCTAAGAGTGGACGGCGTGCTTTGATTTACCTGCACAGGTCAGTCAGTTGGTCTACCCGTCTGCAACTCTCCTGGTTCGAGGGAAGCCTTTATTACTGTTTGTATTGTGTGTACCAACAGGACCAAGAAAGGAAGATCACATGGCGTTCTGAAATAACAGATAACCACAAGGGAGTCTGGAGTGATGTGGTTGAGTTTGCTTAAGGGACAGTGGAGTCAACTGACACTGAAAGTACTGCAGAAGTCCTTGGTGTGTTTTTCACCTTTATAAGTGGTAAACAGAACAAAACAGCTCATCATAACATGTACAGGACAAACCCTAGAATCAAAAGGGAAAACAAAAGCAAAAATGATTACTATTGGAGAAATGTAGCATTTCATCACTTGCTCACCATCGGATCCTCTGCAGTGAATGGGTGCTGTCAGAATGAGAGTCCAAACAGCTGATAAAATAATCATCACAATAATCCACAAGTAATCCACACCACTCCAGTCCATCATTTAACATCTTGTAAGGAGAAAAGCTTAATTTGCAGGAAACAAATTCATCAAGACATTTTAACTGTTACTTCAGATCAAAATACGACACCATAATCCATAATAACGCTTATTCCCGTGAAAAACTCCATCTTCTGTTATCTCTCAAATTAAAATCCATCTGCACAAAACTCCACTCTCATTCTGACGGCACACATTCACTGCAGAGGATCCATTGGTGAGCAAGTGATGGTACATTTCTACAAATATGTTATGATGAGGAAACAAACTCATCTACATCTTGGATGGCCAGAGGGTGAGTAAATTCTCAGCAAATTTAAATTTTTAAATGAAAAGGTAATTCTTTGTTAAAATAAAACAGTAATCGATATGAAAATAATTGTCATAATATTTGCTGTAACTTAGAGAAACATTGTGTGTGTGTGTGTGTGTGTGTGTGTGTGTGTGTGTGCGTGTGTGTGCGTGTGTGTGCGCGTGTATTTCTCATTCAATACTTTGTTTTTGTTAGAAAATCAATTACAGACTGTCTGTCTCTTAAAACTGGTGATTCTGCACCAATTACTTTTTTATTATTATTTTTATTTTTTGGAGAAACTATACAGAATTAAAACCTTTCCACTTAACTGATTACCTTCAATTAAAAAGTCTGAAAGCACACAGATGCACTAATCAGCAGCATGAAATTGCTTATTATTCACATGTAAACTGCTCTTAATATCGAGACAATATTTTTCTCCATACTTGACAAACCACTTATTATTGACACTTATGACACAGGAATGCATGGTGTTGTGCTGTGGTTTTATGTTTAAATTATTTTTTTATGATAATATTAAGCTTCTCAGTTGAGTAAACAATGTCAACCTTCAGTATTATTACTATGGACACAAATCTGAGCTCTCAGATGATTTCTGATCCAGTTATCCAATGTATAAAAGACTTAAAATCACTTCAATTACCTTAATCTGTTAAAAAAAAAGTAGGGATAACTTTACAAGAGTTTTAATACAAAGTACCAGGACTTTAACAGGGTGTCAGTTAATAGGTGTTGATGTTAACCATGCATTAAAAAAAAATAGCACTTTTAGGAGCGCAACAATAAAAATAAATCAATCACACTAGGGATATAAACACAATTTTTGCATACAAACAAAGCATGTGATGTTTGGCCTGATGTTTGATGGATTTTTCTGCTTTATTTTCATGCACTACATCCTCCCATAGATGTAGTTGTAAACCGTTTTGACCTCCCTGACTCATGTTTTGTATTTGGAAGTGTTTCGTATTAATGCACAGACTCTCTCAGGAACGGAAGGCAAAAAGTGAATCATGATATCTTAAAGTTGCTGTTGCAAACAGAAAATAATTTGACGGAAATGGCAATGTGCATCTGTGCTACTAAATGTTATCTCCCCCGTACTGCTGTAAGAAATGTATGTGTGAACGGCTGTGTTTCCAGTTTGATGAGATGATAATGGAAATTTCTATATGATTTTGAACATTATATGAGGAAAATAACTTGTAATCTCAGACTTAAATGAATGTAAAATGCATCTTTTGAGAAAATGAAAGCATGTTTTGACCTTGTATGTGTGTAGGAGACTCCCAAACATCATTAGGAACCGTAAAAATTGCATAATAGGGGCACATTAATACATATTCAAAGAGTTAGAAACGTGAGATAATGCATTTTTTAATGTTTGCTAATAAACTTATTAAACATTATATTACGTTCAAACAAATTATTCATTCAAGTAAGTAAAAATGTCATTAAACTTTCAACTCAATATGATGAAACCCTTACTAAAAATCTACAAATGATTTTAACATCACATGTTGGTGCTGTAAGGAGTACTAGATGATGGAGAACTCCAAATAACAGTCCTTCAGAATCCACAGAAGAAGCACTAGAGAAACTCAGAGAAAATGCAGCACAACCAACATCTAACGATAACCAGCCAAAGTCTGAATAGAACAGGGAGAACTTATACAGATACTAAAGGCGGCGTACACGGTGCGAATTCAGATGGTCAGAAGATCGTATGTCCACGCACACGGCACGAGTGAGTTTATCTGAAAATCGTACGGACGAGATGATATACGACACGATTTTACAACCTGCGAATTCCAGAAGCAATCGCACGAAGTTGATAGACGAGTTCGACTTGGAGCAGCGCTGCACACACAGGTGATCATTCTGTGCGTGCAGCGGTGCTTCAAGTGGAACGCGCCTAATATAACTGCTCTCCCTCTCTCATAACTGCAAATAAAATATTGATACGAGCCGTGACTGTTTTCTACATGTACAGGTTATTTTTCAGCAATAGGAAACCGGGGCGTTTGGTTACCCTGTGTGTGTGTTCTTGTATATGGTTTATAAATATCTGAAATGGGTATTCAAATTTAAACATGGTTTGTGAGGACAATTACTGTTCCCTCGTAAACCAAATGGCTTTAAAAAATACTATACGGTGTTTAATAGAAATTTTAAACATGCATTTTTCGTGATGGATAGAGGTAGTGTATGGGGATATACAGTATATAATACCGTTACGTTTATGGAGAGTCCCTGTATATGCGTGTGTGAGCGAGAGAGGGAGAGAGAGAGAACTAAAAAGGCATTGTAATACGTTGCTAGAAACATCAAACAGCGCTCGCTGTTCCTGACAGACTTCAGCTGCCGTCTTCGTCTTTCTTCTTTTGTGGTTTTCCTAGTTCGTGATTGGTCAACTTCAGATAAATCAACAAATCGGCTCGTTCAACCGCACAAATTCAAACCGATAGCTCACAAACTTTTAAGAAATGTTTAAAAATGATCGGAAGGTCGGGAAGTGCTCGTAAGCCACTCTGCTCGGCTCGTAATTCATCGCAAATGATACGAGCTGCGACCATAAGAGAATACACGATTTCCACACGATTGAAAAAAATCGCATGCGAACTCGTACGACAGCATTAAATGAGAGAACTAATGAGATCATTAATGAACACAGGTGAACAGAATAAACTAATCAGGGCCACTAAGGAAAACTAGTGGTCCATTAGCTTAAATGTTTAATATAAATAAACAGTGCTCATAAATGGCTGCACTACTTTGAAGAAGTATTCTCAAGTGAGGCCTTAACAAACGAATACATTACTGATTGTGTCAAAGCAGCTTTACACTGTAAAACAGGTTTGTCAATAATGCAAGAAGACAATAACAGTATTTTTTCCAGCTTAAGTCAATTCAGTGATGATTCATTAATGTCATCATCCAGTTCAGCTCTCCTCCAGTAATGTCTGTGCAATCAGTCAAGCATCCTCAACTAAGCAAGCCAAAGGCGACAATTGCAAGGAACCAAAACTTCATCAGTGACAGAAATGGAGAAATAAACCTTGGGAGAAACCAGTCTCAGTTGGAGAGCCAGTTCTCCACTGGCCAGACGAAACCAGCATGGTGTGGCTTAATTCCAGTAATATTTCTAAGAAGCATTACATGAGTATTAAACATTTTACATTTAAATAGAAACATAAAGTTAATGCAATTTAATATACATTCTTATTTTAGTGCACAAGCATCTGATTTGTAAAAAATGCTAAATGTTTATAAATTATTTCTTTAATATGTGATCACTGCACTCAACTGATACTTAGGGTGCGTAGACCAAGTAAAAAACATAATTATTTAAAATGAAAAAAAAAAACAGGATCTGTATTCACTTATAAACATTGTTTTTTTTTTTTCAAAATGTTTATTTTAATAAGTTTATAAGTGAGTGTGGATCCTACTTTTTAAAAACTTTCTTTTTATTTTATTTATATTTTTTAGGTTTTTACATCAATTATTAATCCACTTGGATTCAAATATTTGCATATTTGCTCAGAAGGGAAGACAGTCCTCAAACAAACTCATCTTGAGAGCAGATGGTGGCGAACACCTGGATTATCCATGGAGACAAACCCTCCTGATGTTCCTTTTAAAATAATAGAGATCTCTGGTGATGTTTGACATCCCTGCACTGCATGCGGGGAGCATTTGGATTACAGTTTGCTTTTAAGGATCCCGGCACATCTCACAGTGAGCTCTTTTTTTCCTGTGATCTCTCCAGGAAAGAGCGCAGATCTTACAGCGGGGCTTTACCATACGCGGGGGATATGGCTGGGAGGTCTGGGAGTGTGTTTAGGCTGAGGATTGCAGCAGTTTACACATCAGACAGCATAATGTTAGCAGGAGCTTAGCAGCTAAAGATCAAGGCTAATAACCCAAAGGCCCTGGGTTCAGACGCTAGAAGGTGTAATCTCATGAACCTCACAGCACAGCCATGAAAACATCTGATGCATATTTACACAAAGACAGCAACTGACTGACTTGGCATACCACTGTTCAGACGTTTTGGGTTGGTATGGTGTTTTTATTTTTTGAAAGAAGTGTCTTATGAACATCAAGCCTGACTTTATTTGATAAAACTGCAGTAAAACAGTAATATTGTGAAATAATTTTAAAATTTAAAACAACAATATTCCTGTGATGCATAGCTGAATTTTCAGCATCATTACTCCAGTCTTCAGTGTCACACAATCCTTCAGAAATCATTCTTATATGCAGATTTGTTGCTTAAGAAACAATTTTGATTATTATCAGTGTTCAAATCAATGTTGAGCTGATTAATGGTTTTGCAGAAATTGTGAAACTTTGTTTTTTTGCAGGCTTTTTTTTTCATTTTTTTTTTTTTTTTTTGTAACGTTATAGATGTCTGTACTCTATGTTTGATGAATTTAATATCTTAAAATAAAAGCAATAATAATACATCATAATGACCCCAAACTGTTCAACAAATACATTGAAAATCAGAAGAAATGTTTCTTGAGCAGCACATCAGGGTATTATAATGAATCATGGATCATATCAAGGATCATATGGCACTGAAGACTGGAAATCCCCATAGTATTTATTCAAAATAGTAGGCAGTATATGCAGTAAGTCTGTCACTTTCAGAGGCTACAAGACACAAAAAGTAATATAAATCCAAGTCTGTATTGACTGATGGTAATGAGGAAGCCTGGTGAGTGACTGGTTTTGTGGTCCAGGATCACACATGGTCCTCATTTGTTAATTGTTCGGTGGTTAAATGCAGACTTAATTGCAACTATATTTCATATCTCTCATTTCATATTTGAGTTTCTTTTAGAAGTGCAGTGTGTGTGTGTGTGTGTGTGTGTGTGTGTGTGTGTAGGGTGTAAGTGTATGTGTATGTGTGTGATTCTGAGCAGTGTTGGAGATAACACATTACAAGTAAAGCAAGTTATGTAATCAGATAACTTTTTTAAGTAACGCATTACTTTTTAAGTTACAAGAAAATAACTTAGTAGCAATAGTTTTTTTTTTTTTTTTTCAAATTAGTAACACCAGTTATTTTTTCCCATTTCTTGACTGAAAACTCTCCTGTCCCCTTGTTGAGAGAAATCAGGAGTACTTTAGTTCTAGAATAAATGTGAATCACAAAGAAAAAAATTTTTTTTTCCTCAAAATGAAAAAAAGGTTAAAAGCAACTCAGAATATGACTCAAAGCTGCAATAATTAAATATGTTAAATAATAAAAATATCCTTTATGTATTCAATCCCAATTTTAATAACCAATTGGCTGCTGACCTATGATGATCCAATTCAACCCCATACTAATAAGCAAAAATTACACAAGATTACTAACATTACAAACTAACATTTTTTTCTTCTTGTTTTTATTACTGAAGAGTGTAGAATAGGTAACACATATTAGTTTCTTATTGGCATGCATATTACTATTACATATTACATGCATATTAGCCATGTATTAGTGCTAATTACGAGTATATTAATGCCTTTTTCTACTTGACCTTATTCTACATCCCTAATCTTACCCATTACCTAAACCTAACAACTAACTTTATATTACTATTAATGAGCAGCAAATTAAGAATTTATTGAGAGAAATGTTGTAGTTAATAGTTAACAAGTGTTACCTATTCTAAAGTGTTACCCTTTCTTCTTCGGTGTTCTACTAGACAGACTTGAATTTACATTTCCTTCAGCCTCAGGCTTTTGATATGAAAAGTTTTTTACATTTGCAAAAAATAGAACTTGTTATGTGAAAAGCAAACAAGCAAGCCCAGTCCAGATTTAAAAAGTAACGGAAAAGTAACGTAATGCATTACTTTCAACAAAAAGTAAGTAATGTAATTAGTAACCTTTTAGGAAGTAACGCAATATTGTAATGGAATATTTTAATGCATTACTTTTAAAAGTTACTTTCCCCAACATTGATTCTGAGCAAAAAAATACTAGCAAATGTTAAAAGTAAAGGATCTTTGTTTCCAAATATTTGACAGATAGACATCATCTTATTACTTTATTGTAAACAGTTAATCCACAACAGTCAATTTCTACCTCAACACCATCATTTATCCTAATTAACCTAATTATTTGTGCTTCCACTGCAGTGCTGGTTTCAGTGTAACATGAGCAAGAATACAACCAATGGATTTTCCTATAATCACGTGACATAGAGAAGTGTTTACCAAACTCTGCAGACCCGGTACCGGGTCCGAAAATAGCATGCCACATGTTTGTGTCTCATTTGCATATCCTTCCTTATATGGCATTTGCCCAGAAATGGGTTCATTTGAAAGCTTAGAGTGTTTTCTTTACAAAGAATACCATTAATTGGGGTTTTATGATACATAAAGTAGTCAAATTAAGCTAAGAAATATATTTTCCCCCCCCCATAAATTTCCATCTAACGATTGCGAATACGTTTTCGTAAGAATGTGTATTTAAAATATTTTTCACAAAACAGTCAAGTCATATATCACAAGAAAGCTCTCATTCTCAGGAATCTGATGATGTAGATCATTTTATTGTGTGACAATCACAGATCGAATGATCTTCAACAGAATCGCGATGTAAAATTTCTCACCTTATTATTTATACATTTTGCACCGCTTCAGTCAGCCGCAAACAGCCACGCATACCTATATACTCGATATAATCTTTTAGATTAGAATCTCTTCTTTCAAACAAGACCATTTTTACGTTTCTGCGTGCTTCCATTGCTGAGATATAAAGCGTTTTGTACAAGTGCGCAAAAGCGCTCCAAGAGCTGTATGATTGACAAGATCTCTTACTCATATTGATGGGTCTAAAAGCCTTTCTTCTGGTATAGACGTCTGACCTCTTTTGTGAAGCGCTATTTGTCCTGATGGCTGTCATTCACAAGTCGTTCCTCCAATCGAAGGTGTGAATTCAGCACCGCGGGGGTGCTGGAACTGGACAGCGACTGCCCACTCTTTTCCGCTTGTGGAGACGCAATGGTCTCTGGGAAACTGAGTCTTTGGCTGCTTCTAAACAAAGGACACGCGTGGAAAAAACTACTAATGGCCGACGCTACGGATTTATAATGCATAATATTCATAAAACAAGTTCTGGGTGGCCACCTTCGCCGTGGAGAGGTCAGGACGCGCATCTGGTAAGCCTATACGCGTGCTACTCGCTTTCATACATTTGATTCTTTATTCTGAGGCTTGGAAGCTTCGCTAGCAATAAGCTAATATGTTTATTTTCATAACTGTGCAGTGTTCGACCGCATCTCAGTGAATGTACAGTAATCCGTACAGTACTGGGGGAATAAACATAAATTAGTTTGCTGACGCTCCGAAGTTCGCGCAAAAGCTTCGGGGAGCTTGTTTACGTTAAATAGAAACCGAAACCAAAATACACGCTGATAAAAAATCAAAATATGAAATATGAAAGAGACGGCGAGGTCTCTCAATCTCTACACGATGCAGAATAGACATAAATGAAACGATATGAATCTGGAGATTGTGTATTCTATTTTAGATTGTGATAGACCAGATATTTTTTATAATTTTATGCATGCTGCTATTGTGAAATATGAATTATTTTCTTTCAAAGACTGTTCAGAAAACCCACACACAAAAAAAGCACAATGTATTGAGATGGTTCATCATATGTGAAACAACATAAATAATACTATTTGTCACAAACAGCAGCTTTTTATGTAACTTCTGAGTGTTTTCTGTCAAATAATATACAGAGATCACATTATTCCATACTGCAAGTGTGCAAAAGATGACTTCATACTTATTTAGACAAAAATTTTATACAAAAATGCTATTATTCCTTCCTTCAGTTGGAATAGAATAACTTTTGCATAGATTAGGATAGAAAGAAATTTCTGTTTTCCTCTAATAGTAGACAGTTGGAAGAATCACAAGACATTTGTCTGAAGTTGCCAGCCCCTTCAATGCCTGAGTTATAACATTTCAAACTTCAGTTTACACAAATAAAATAAAAAAGCGCCTTGTTTTTTTCCCTATTTATTATAACACAGACAGCATATATTGTCATTTTTATCAATTTCAACAGTGTTTTATGTAATTTCAAAGGGTTTCCTTTGAAATTATACCAAACTTTCTGAGCTTACACTGTAGTATTAGTATAGGCAGGCATTCAAAATTAGGTAGGAAAATGAAAAACGGAAATCCCCAAAATAGCATTTGTGCTTAAGAGGTTAATCACTTAAACGCTCTACAAAAACATGTTTAATTGGAAAGTTATCAAATAACTCACAACACAGTGTGCCTCTTTAAAGCAGATATTGATTTCAGGTTTCCAGTGCTTTTGCACACATGCCATCTCCAAGAGAGTTTCCCATCAGCAGCTGTCAACCAGCACTCGGACAATGATTGATCGTTTACAAAGTGGATGACCATTGATCATTACTCAATCATGGAGATGGTTCCAGCCTGTAAAACATCCCTGCCTAAACAGGTCATTCATCTTAAGAGGTCTCAGCTGTCACAATGGCTTCATAACAACAACCTCCACCAAACGGGCAAATGTGTTGCAATTACTTCACTGGCACATCCCGCAAACCCTCAAACGTCACTTTTAATTTGCCCGGCTTCTGTCAAAAATTGATATCTCATCTGAGAAAATGTTCCACTGGATGGTTGCATCTTATAGTCCTTTAAAATCATGAATCCCAAAATGAATGCTCAGCGAAGTATGAACCGAGCAAATGCAAACAAAGTAAAGGCATGCTACAATTCACAAAACACATTTCATGCTACAGACTTGAAGGCTCCGTCTCACACTGGATAAAGGTTTTATTGTGCCATGCCGTATATCTGTCCATGCTCAATCAGATATGCCAGGTTTTTCGCCTGCTGGGCCAATAACTCCGTCCTGCCAGACCAGATACTGTTGCAGATGTTAAGACGAGAGATTTTGGACTCTGGGCCTGAAATTTCTGACACCTTAGAATTTACTCTCTGCTGATCATCAGTAAACTGCTTTACTGCTTTTAACTTTAGAAAGAATGGCAGTCCCAAAAGGGTCCAGGTCAACAGGTTAAGTTGCACGTGTTCTTGCACTTGTTTAGACAGCAAACATCAAGACAGCTTACTTGGTTGTAAAACAGAGCTTATTTCAGTGCTGCAAAATGGCACTGCTGGAGAGCAGAAATATGACAGTGGTCAGCAGTTTCTGCTGACAAGCATGACAGGCGTTTTCACCTAACTCATCTCTCAGGACTATTTGAGAACACAGTTGTGCATTAGAAACACTTAAGAGTAACATGCCTCCTTTCTCTAGATCAATATTGTTGAAATAGACATCACCTGCTCTCTTTATCATGTGATAATTGCTAATGCTTCCAGCATAATATTCAACAACCCATACCCTTTTCCTTTCAGGACAGTCAGCTCTCAGATCAAAGACTTTTCAGCGTTGGCTATACTGGGTTCTCTTTTCAGCATGACATTAACAACCCACTTTTACAGCAATGGACCATCAGACTACAACATCAGGCTACACCAACAGCTTGTTCTGTTCTAATGTGCCATTTAGGGTTGGGTTAATCTGAAAAAGACACCACAAAAACATAGTGAGGAATAATGCTAATTATTACTGACAGGCTGCACAGAATACAACAACAAATCTATCTGGGTTCAGATTTAAACAAAGGTGTTTACATGTGGAGGGAGAATCCTGTCTCTAATCGGAGTGATCCAAAGGCTCTTAATGAGAATAAGGAAATAATATGAAATGGGAAACTGTACAAATGTCCCCTGTTTAGAATATACCCTCAGAGGAAACATGCGCTTTGACATTTAAAGCAAACAAATCCATATGGTAGGCCCGGATGCCCACGCATTAAGCAATGTGTGACAGCAGCTCTCTGCGATGGAATTGAATTACTGTACACTTTGAAATCCCAAAGCGATGGAACGAATGCAAGGGCTAGACAAAGAGCGAGCTCGACCCGTTTCTAATGTCTGAACAGTCATCCAAAGCAGCAGGCAGAAAGCACACATCACCAATGGTGGTCCCGTCCTCATCCCATCCAGTCAAAGTGTGACACGCTGGGCATTCAGGGAATTAAACGTGTCACAAGTCATTAACCCTAAGCTTAGAGTGAGATGTGTGGAAGCCTATAGACAGGCCAGAAAGCTATGGATTTTCCAAATACTGGACCCTAATGCTGGGAGCGAGGTTAAGGCCCAAGCTTACTGCAAAAATCCACAGCTACTTCCCTCCATTGTCACCTTAATGTGGGGTCTATTCCTCTGGGTGACCTCAATGAGAGTCGACAAGGGTATAAACAGACTATTAATGTCTTTAATATATTGCCGTTTCTTATGTTAGCAGTTCTACCATAGTTTGCATGAATTTTAGTCATTTTCTTAGAGTAAAATGATCCTACACTCATAAAATAAGGATTCTTTATTGGCATTGATGGTTCCATGCAGAAACTTTAATATCTATTCAACCTTTCCATTACATAAAAAGTTCTTCATAGTGCAAAAAAAATATTGTAACTTTGTAAAATTGTAACTTTAATTTAAAGAAATATTGTAATAAAGCAATATGGTAGGTTTCAGAGCTGAAAAAAAAAAAACGAATTATACCTACTTATAATATTATAATTATAGTACCTATTGACTTCCATAGTATGGAGAGAGAGGAAAAAATACCATGGAAGTCAATGGGGACCATCAACTGTTTGATTGCCAACATGCTTCCAAATATCTTCTTCTACAGTATGTTCAGCAGAAGAAAGAATTTCATTCAGATTTGGAACAAAATGCCACCTCTAAAAGAACAAATAATAATAATAATTGTAAACATCTATTAAAACATTCTTGCAAGCATTATTTAGACTGATTTACTTTAGAAGGTATATCATCGGTTGGAAAAGGAATTGCATTTCATTTCATTTCTGATTCTAGAGTAATCAGAAGAAGAATTTATAAATTCCTTATTATTCTCATGCCTAGTTCAGCAAAATGCAGTGTAAATCTCTTTGGAAAATAAACAACCTGCTAAATGCATGAATGTAAATGAAGGGTTTAAGAAAAAGAGTTCAATCACCTTTATGCCCTTGAGGAAGGCACCAGGCATCTCCAGGTGGACTGTCTCAGTAGTAGGATCATAGTGTGTTAACATTTCCAAATATTCCACATACTTGTGTGGTGATAAATAAAGATAGTAGATTCTCTTTGCAATGGTTCCATCCTTCTCTTCAGATCAGCAAACGACTGTAGCATCAAAAGCAAAGATTCTAGTCTGAGACCAGTCCATCACAGGGGGGATTTCTGAATGAGAGTCTCTCCTGTGTGTGACAACAGATAGAGACGCACAACATCGGGGAAACATGTTCTCTGAGTCTCTGCGCTAAAAGCATTGTGAGGATCTCTGCGGAGACCCCGACTGACACGCCGGTAAACAGCATTTGAAAAGAATGATGTCACTTCAAAAGCAACTTGATCACACACTACAGAAAATGAAAAGGGAGAGAAGAGTTGTCAGGCTAAAAGGAGTGTGAGGAGAGGAGACAGTTCAAACACATCCAGCAATGGAAGATTTAATTTGCACGTGAAATAAATTCGGCGGGAGTGTTGTTAAGTGTTGTAAGGATGGCTTTAATATAACTTTCAAAAACCTGAGTGTGATGACATCTCTTCATCTCTTCTCTTAACCTTTCCACAGCATAATGGCTGATAAACTCTCTTTAGTGATGAGCTACTGTATGACCAAACACACACACACACACACACACACACACACATGCCACATATCATGATTTAGAAAAGAAAAAGCATACAAACCAACAAACAAAACAAAAAAAAACTAGTCTAAAGGTAAGATGTGTTTCAGATCAATATTAATATAATCTTTTCTGTGAAGTTTATGTCATTCTAGCGGGGCCGGGCCACTAAACGACAGCTTTACTTACGCCTGACAGCCTTTCGCCACTCACAGATCAGGGCTGTCACCTGCATATATTCTAATTGCTACAAAACCATGAAAAGCTATTCTGCGTGTCCATCAATCTCTCATCTGCAGACAGCCGGTTGAGGAGAAATGTATTCTGGGGGCAAGAGAATATGAGAGGCTGAGGAAATATATGCAGTGCTACATATTATTTAACAGTCTCTTGAATATTGAAGCGATTGAGGGACTGCAATGCAACTCTGCAACCCTTTTCTTAAAGCGCCTGCAGTCACTCGTCTCCGCACACAGGGGGAGTGGATATACACATTCTTTTGCATAATGCATCCCAGCATGCCTTGTCTCTGAAAAAAGCACTTTCTGAGAAAACAGGGGATTTAGGAATATAATATGCATGATATCTTTCAAAGTTCTGCACCATAGGCCAAGTTTGTATTTATACAGAATATGTAGGCATGTCTGGAAACACAGGACGCTGAAAACAAGCAAACGATTGGTAACATGTTTCTGTGATGACTGGGTACTACAACAGTTACAAAATACAGGCAGAACAGGGCATTTTTCATAAAAGCCTCATAAAATATTTGTCCTTTTGGCATCAGTTATGGTCCTTAAACAAGCGAAAAGCCCTGAACATTTTCTTTTTGCATGTGACAGAACACGAAAACCACCAAATGAGCTTGAATTTCATATCAAACTCTTTCACGGCTGTCTATCGTTGCCTGGGTTTCTTCAGCCATACCAACACATGCTGTTCCTGATAGCGGAGAGCTCTATTTATTTGGACATGCTTTTATACTAAGACCAGCAAAAAAAAAGCAAAATACCTCAAATGGCTTACCCTGTTTATCTCATTGCATATGATGACTTTGAACACCTTGCAATTTATTTATTTTGGCATAGGAAATTATTTCACTCAGGCTGTGATCAGAATGTTGATCAGTATATGGCAGAATAAGATGAATTTGATGACTTGACCATCCATAAAAATGCATTTTTAGACTACATTAAAACTTAAAAGCTGCTTTTATACAAAGAGGTGGTGATTAAGTACAATGTCCTTTAATGAAAAAAATTATAATAATGAAAAAAGAAATAACCTGCTCCATTTTTAAAAGGATATTTAACACAAAATGAAAATTCGGTCATCATTTATTCACCCATCATAGGTTAAAGGAAGATGGATGTATTGATGGACAAATAAAAAAGAGAAATTCTGACCTCATATATATTTTGACTGTAGTTTTATTTGTAGTATACCCACAGCAACAGTGAAAAGATTTTTTTTTTTCTGCCCAAAATTGATGCTACACTAGATACTATCAAGATAAAAAGAAAGGCAATTGTGACTTTTTATCAGTTTTATACATTCAGAATTGCCAGAAATGAACTTACAATTCTGATCAAAAGGAAGATAGAAAAAGAAGAAAAAAAATCTCAGAATTCTCACAAATCTGTATGTCTCATAATTCAGAAATGTCAGACTTATGTGAAATAAACTGAGAAATGCAAGGGGAGAAAAAAAAACTGTTAAAATAACAAAATAAAATAAAATAACTTTTTTTTATCCTGTAGTGGAAACAAGTTTTCATACTACATAGCTAAAGGAGACAAAATATAACTTGTGTAGGTGTATCAAGTTCAAGTGTTGTACTTGCATTGCAAATGCACATTATGGATTGTCATTTACATCTACAAGTCTTGAAATATACAAGCAGAATATGTATGCATAGCATACTAAATATTCATAGAGCAAGACGAAGACATGCTGTGCAAAATGACACTGAATCATTTCTTACAATGACTGCATCACTTTGACTTTGACTTTGAATATCTCAGACGTGACCGAAGGAATTGATAAGGAACTGATGCACAGGAGAACTTCAATACTTTCACTGACTGTTAATGAACTTTTAGTTAAAACGGTAACTTTGCACCAGGATAAGTCTGTCCATTATTAGAAAAACAGTGACAGGATATAGACAACCACCCTAACCTCCTCCACACGTGAGCGCTGGAAAATAGATCTGCTCTCCAGCATGTCTTCTCTCATTAAGTAAATGTCAGTAAAGCTAAAGACGACCTATAGCTGGACAATAAAGAACTGTCGATATTTCCTAGTTTCATTTCATCCGTTTTCACTTGCAGAATTCACATGCTACTCAATCTAGAAAGTAAGATTATGTTTCATGGTTCTCAAAACATATAGAAAATAGTATGCCATGTTGCTTGGGAAGCATACTCTTTCCGGTGAATTATTGGAATATGCATGTGTGCTCGCATGTTTGCTTTTGAGCTAATATTACTGTATCCACAACCCAGAGAAAATATATTTTTTTACATATACAAACACTTACTGTATGCAATAGAGAGGTTTGTGGTATATCAACATGCAAATAATGTTATGTTTATATGTCCCAATACCTCATTCACCAGTGAAGAACACAACTGCAGAGCAAAAGGGCAATCATAGAAGTGGGCAAACTGGGATGCAGCTTACGTAAAATGATGTATAAAATGTATATGAAAAACAGAAACATAAAAATAAAAAGTAATTCAAATTATTAATAAAATAGTATCTCAATTATTCTGCAATAATACCGGTGTGTAATCACCTGAGGTGTTCGACTGGACTTTTCTAAACCAACGAACCCTATGAGCAATGACATGTACAGTTCTCTGTTTAATTGGATTTAATTATTAATGCAAATTAATTGTTAATCTATTTCTACAGAGCATGTTCCATCATTCCGTGCACAGATGCCTCAGGATAAGCGTTATCTCGCACTGCAGTGAAGATGGCACTGTGCTATTATAAATCACACATCACAAACTTCATTAATGTAAACTCTGCAATCTTCTGTATGAAACTCTTCCAAGACTTCATAAAAAAAAAAAACATTTTCCAAAACATAGTGAGCTCCATTGCTATAACATCCAGACTCAAATGGAACCTTGTTAATGATTGATTTGGAACTCCCTTCGCAGGGAGCAAATTAATAGTGTTCCAACTGCTAAGCAAACAATGCAATACACTAATAAGTATACAATATATTAAGTAAATAATTCATTTTTAATTAAATTGATTTTTTATTTTTATTTTATACTAATCCTTATATGCAAAGTACCTATGATGCTGCCTAACCAAATTTAACCAAACAAGGTATTTTACAACAGTGATGTACTAATGCCCTAAAGTGCAGCCTACATAGGGCGCTCAGTAGGTTTTGAAATAAAGCCAAAGTCTTTCTTTGGATGCACTGGCCTTGGATTTGCAACAGGCGTGTGTAATGAGGGTAAACATTACGCTACACCTGAAAGCAGTGCGACTGAAGATATTAGGTCATCTGATTTAATAATTTTCCCAACAGTCCTCCTATTTGTCTGTCTCCTCCCTATGCGCTGATCAGCAGACAGGCATTTATCATTACTCCATCTCGAGTCTCATTTGCTGGCCATATCTATCTTTACTCTTCAGCTATGGTACTTTTGCAGTGAGCATTTGTACTGTAAACAAGCCTCATTTGTCACAGGTATGTGCATATGCAAGAGAGAAAAAAACCTTAAATGAAAGGAAAATGTAAATTGAACTCTTTTTCAACTCTGCTCATTTCCAGTGATGTGTTTCCATCCTGACAGAATATATGTGATGACATGAAACTGTTTGCATACGCTGGCTGTCGGATGGCTGTGAATTCAGCACAGTTGCATTGATCATAATAATGCACAACATGAAGAGTTGTCTTTCCCTTTACAAATACTGTAAATGCAAGGCAGCAAGATACTGGGAATGGATTTTAACATTGTTTTCTAGTAAAGTGTTAATAAATAAAAATAGGAAATGTAAGTGTCACAGTGAGGCTTTGTGTCTACAGACCTTTATATAGAATGTTGTATTAAAAAGCAATGCAAGGCCGTTAATCAGGTTAAATGTTTATTGTTTCGGTTTAACATTTTACATATTATTATTAATCATACTTACATACTGGAACATTTTCTCACGGCAAACAGACAAAACCCGGTCACTACTTTAACTTTAATTTTCATTTGGCTGTGCTTTAAAATGTATTTAATATAATATCAATTCAAGTGATGAATGAATTTGAAAGTCTGACAGGAATAAAAATCAAAAAGTAAATAAATATAATCAGTGAAATTTACTTTAATAAAGTAATACTAATTATCACATTATAAAGAGTAACCTGTAATCTGTCAATAAATAAATGACAACAGCACATGCAGAAAATATAAAAACAACACTGTGACATGAAATGTTGTCTTTCTCATTCATTCATTCATTCATGCATTCATTCATTCATTCATATGTGTGCCATTCTACATAATTGGTCCAAAGTTGGAAATGTCTTGGGGAAAAAAAGAAAAGAAAATTCCCAAAAATGTGTATGTATGAAAATTGAATAATTTCCAAGGTACACATTTCTAGTAATTGTGCAGTTAATTCTCATATTGTATATTCAGAAAGTTTTGGAATATTGGAACTACATTGTAAATGTATGTTATTCCCTATTTTTATAAAAAAGAATAATAAAATTCAGTGGTAAATCAATAACGATTAAATTTTTTACAATATTCCAAGTTTACTTTATGAGATTTGTTGTATTTTTAATCCAATTTTTCTTTTGTAAAAGGTAAAAATAAATCTAGATCAATCTAGATTAGTGGGGAAGTCATTGTTGTGGGAAAGTTGTGGCCTAATGGTTAGAGAGTTGGACTTGCAATCGAAAGGTTGTGAGTTTGAGTCCTGGGCCGGCAGGAATTGTGGGTGGGGGGAGTTTGAGTCCTGGGCCGGCAGGAATTGTAGGTCGGGGGAGTGCATGTACAGTTCTCTCCACCTTCAATACCACGACTTAGTGCCCTTGAGGAAGGCACTGCTCCCTGGGTGTCGCAGCATAAAATGGCTGCCCACTGCTCTGGGTGTGTGTGTTCACTGCTCTGTGTGTGTACACTTCGGATGGGTTAAATGCAGAGCATGAATTCTCTATGGGTCACCATACTTGGCTGAATGTCATGTCACTTTCACTTTTAATCTCACTGTGATCTTGAAATTAATGTAGATTAATCTAGATTAAAATGGCTCATTTGAGTTCTGCCGAAGGCATTCAGAATATGTATGCTACCCAAATAAAAAAATGACTAAATGTAAGTCTTTGAAAAGGGGTTTATCAAGCTAGATGGTGCATTTGACCAGGGGCTCATCTCCTGTTTCCAAAATGCATCACAAACTGCTTGAGAAAGCTGTAAACTAATTCCACATTGCACAAGGTGCAAACAACCTGTTTCACACATACTCCGTCTGCAGTGAGTATGCGTTGCATATTTTTTTTACGTCTCCATGTTAACGGATTCCAGCGTTCACGCAGTTGCAGCAGTACAGTGATCGTTCACGTACCCAGTAGTGGACTACAAACGCGTCCTGTGTGAAAGCACTATTACATACGTAATGCACAAGGACTGCATATGCACTGCAGACGGATTATGTGTGAAACAGGCATGCGTCTTGTCGAGGTTTCCACTGGGAAGCTTCTTTTTTTTTTTTTTTTTTAATCCCTGAAGCAAACCCGGTGGCATCTTAGCTGCATCCATGTTAGCACATCACGTTTGATGTGGTAATTTCACAGTACGCATACACACAGGTTGGAAGACTCGTTCTCGCCCCCTACAGATTCAGCTAGGTATACATCCGTACATTTTTGGTAGTGACAGTAATGCTTTGGTAATGACCTCATCACATTACAGAATTTTAACTTGCATACTTAAACACTACTAAAACATACTAAAACTAAATACAATTAAACAATGCATAACTGTACTAGGATTATGTGTTCCCTTTTGTCATGTTGACATGTTTCGTTTATGTCTGTTTTGGTAGTGACAATTTTATGGGATAAAAAAAAAAAGATGCTATACTGAATCTCCGCCAAATTTTTCGGTAGTGACAGTTTTAGTAAATTTTGAACTTTACCTCAATAATGCTAATTAGCACATGGTTAGCTAGCACAGTTCTGAAAAGTTGTACAAAATAAAAATTAAATATGGAAGAACTCCTAAAAAAGGGTGCTTAATTGCTTTAAAAAAGTTGTTCGGTAGTGAAGTTCCTTCGAGTTACACACAGATTTTTCCGATTTTTAAACACATTTATCTCAAAATGATGGGGCCTATCTACTCACCCTGCAGCTATGAGGGAGAGCGACAATACATATTTCCTGATCATAAATGAGGGGTGTAGTTAATTTCAGTCTCAGCCAATAGACCAAAAGATACCAATTCTGTAGAATGTCCCATTTATAGAGAGACAGACAGAGAGAGAGAGAGAGAGAGAGAGAGAGAGAGGAACAATATTTTGGGAATGTGTTTTCATTGTTTACATTTCTTATAGATACTGCTGTGTTTCATAAGACAAGCATAAAAGAGCTCAAAGCTATAGGCAAGAACTAAAAGACTTTTGTTTTTCAGAAAGCCTCAATTCTATATTTATAGGTATAGCCTAATATAAAGCTATAACCATGAAACCATTCAAGCAAGCAGGGACACACTAACCAAATGGACAGCGCTGTAAGAGTGACAACTACATTTATGCCACATGAAAGTAAAATAATAACAATTTTTTATAATGTGCCACAATACGTTTCAATTCTAAGAAAATCTCATCATTCTGAACTTGAAGGTGAAAAGACTTCATAAATTGCTGCGTTGGTAATAATTCATGGAACATATGGATTTAAAGAACAATTAACACACTAGTGTCTGTCTCTCCATCCTTTTAATCACAGAGGCTGTGAAGCCCTTGAGATGGTATCGTCAGGCAGAGCAGAACTTTCTTCATGGAGACACTGTGTGTCTCTCCTTGAGCAGAAAGCACTCATTGTTCATGTAACCATGGCAATGTCCTGGCTCTCACTTTTAATTCTTTCAATATTCAAGACTTATATATTATAACAGTATGTACTTCTAACTCGAGAACAGTCCAACGTGTCTAAAAAGTCCAATCTTAACCTAATGTTACCCACCAATAAAGACTGGCCATGTTTGTTCTATTGCCATTGCCACATCTTTTAATCCTTTAATGCTGAAGTTTTTGGACCAAATAACATGATTTGATGCCGTTTTACATGGATACCCCTGTCTTTATGATCTTAAAACTCAAAAACTTATTGCTGCCTTAAATTTATTTTCTTTTTTCTTTTTCTTTTTTTATTCAGTTTGGTTGTACACATAATTTCAACTTAATTACATGAACATTTCTATTAAAAATAAAGTTTAGCCTAATTTCATAACATAACTTATAAAGAAAAAAAGAAAAGAAAAAAAAGTTTAAATTACTCAACTTATTTTGATGAGTTAAACTAAATGTAAAGATTTTTTTTTTTTACAGTTTATCAAAATCATATTTGGTACTTTATGTTGAAAGTATATGAAAGTACTAAAATTAATCAAATTAATAAATTAATTGTAAATGTATTCAATTATCATTATTTTTTCGCATTCTCAGTAGCAACCATGACACCACATGGTTTAATCCCATCATCAAATGATCTGTATGTGTACTTTCTTTATTGCAAATAAATGCATAAAGAGTGTCAGTCACTGAGTAAATTCACACATTTCCAGCTAAATGAGCTTGTGCTGGTGAAAATGACTGATAAAATATGAATCGATGGCTGGAAATATTTAAATGGAGATTTATATTTTACAGCTTGACACATAATCTTCCTATTTCCAGCTTGAGTTCAATTTAAATCAACAAAGGCTGGAAAACAAGAGAAAAAGTGAGCACAATCAGTCAATTAAAATAGCACACAAAATGATGATGAGCCATCTCACGTTTTAATGTTTGATGGGCAAATCATGCTGCACTACACATTAACTCTAGCATGTTCAATTCTTTAAGCTACATCTCAAAGATTTGACAATCTTTCTTTGTAAGATAACCAATCATTTTAACTGTGCTTTCAGAGAACAAAAGCAATGTTGAAATAAAGAAACATCGTGTAGTTCCTCTTAAATGTGTAAAAGGAAAATTTCAGCCAAAAACTAAAATTTGCAGAGAATTTACCCATTCTCGGCTCGGGTCATTCAAGATGTAGAGTTGTTTCTTATTCCGAAAAGATTTGGAGAAATTTAGCATTACATCTACAGTGAATGGGTGCCGCCAGAATGAGAGTCCAAACATCTGATAAAAACACCACAATAATCCACATTATGATTCTAATCAATCATTTATTGTGATGCTTTTATCAGCTGTTTGGCCTCTCATTCTGACGGCACCCATTCACTTCAGAGGATCCACTGATAATCTAAAGCAATAAAGTTTTTCCAATTGAATTATTGTCTCCCTTAATCATTCAGAACACTGACATCAGAAAGTAATTTCAATAAAAGCAGTTTTTGGTCTAGGGTTAAGTTCTGAAAGTTCCGGTAAGTTTTCATCAAACACTTGCAAGGGCAGTTTAAGTCCTCATGAAATGAAACAAGGAAAAATACCAGTTCAGAATGAAATCTATTTGTTGCATGTCCAGGAAGTCTGTGATATTCAGTTCCCTTCAGTCACATATGACTATGTATGTTGCACAGACAGTAAATAGTCCTGCAGAAAAAGAAAAGCCTTTTGAGAAACAAATATAATGAGGGTTTAAACAGCACATGACTGAAATGAGATAAAACTGCTTCTTATGAAACAGCTCATTCTCTTATTACTGTAATTCTCAGTCTTCCTCATTTCCTGCCTAAGTGAAGTTTTGAGAGAACAACATGTTTTAAAATGCTTTCGACATGGGCCTTCACCTGCTCAGCGTCTCTAATGTGAGGATCTCAAATTCTTAGCACTGCTACCAACTGTATGAAGATGTAAATTTAGCAACTAAACAATCAGCCCTTAAGACATCTTCCGATTTGTTCCCATCAAATGAGGATAAATAAAATAAAAAAATAAAAATAACAATATCATCTAAGCCTGAAAGAGAACTATGTTTTGTTAAAATCTTGCTTTAAGCAAATCCAGACAATAATCAAAATGCATTTACAATGGAAAAGAACACAAGAATAAACCCAAGGCAAAATGTTATTGCTCAGAGGTTGCTCTGTCTTAACAAGAGAGTTCTCAACTAGATGTCTTTCCTAAAATTGCTTACAAATATAAGAAATAAAAGATATAGAAGAAATGCAACCATGTGAGGCAACAAACTCAGAGAATCATATTAGGCTGCACTTTCATAGTTCTCAGGTAAGATAAAAATGAATACCTTTAAATATAAATGCATCTGCAAATGTATTCATATTTTATGATGCTTTTCTTTAGGGGGAACAAAATCCCAAAAGAAAGAACTTCCAGCAAAAGTATTTTCCCTTGTTTTCCCCAATGTACATATAGCAAACGCTTTTATCCAGTGAATTATACAAGTTATACATTATTTTTATTTTTATTTTTTTGAGGCACAGGAATTTTTAGTCTTAAGTCTGTTCCCCCCATAGAATCAATAAATCAAGGTAATTGTGACTTTTTATCTCAGAAATTTTAGTTTTTCCTTGCAATCCTGAGTTTATATCTCACATGTTTGAGACAAAATTCTAAATTCAGAAAAAAAAAAGATTCGGAATTGTGAGGTACAAACACTGCAAGAAAAAAAAGAATTGTGAATATAATTCATATGATTTAAAGAAAAAAAAAACCTCTGCGATCCAAACTCAAAAAAAAAAAAGTAATGATTGCAAGCGCATCAGAGAAACAAGGTCTAAATAGTAGGATATTACTACAGAATTTTTTTTTTTTTTTTATTTCGTGGAGGAAACAGGCTTACATAGTATTGGAATGATTGTTTTTTAAAGATGCATAACACATTATCATCAGCATAAAAGTGTCTCAGCAAGCAAATATATGTGTGTTTTGTCTGATAGATGCACTATAGGCCAACACAAAACTGCTAATGAGAAAGATAACAGATGACGGGCCGTGTTCAGACATATTTTGATCCATAATGACAGAGATGGCTGAATGTGCGTAAACAATTTGAATCAACTTTACAAGTGTAAAACTGATTCCCCTCTCGGCAACATCACATGCAGTCAATCAATGAGATGCAGAAGGAACTTCAGGCAATAAATGAAGCCGAGGTAACTCTGTTTCAGTGGGTTAACAGAAAGCAGTTTGGACAACTGTGTCTGGTTTGAAAAGTTAAAGCAAAACACTAATAGTAGATGTCTGCTGCAAACGTCTTAAACCAGCACAAAGCAACTGTGCATTAGAAAGAATGCAATTGTTATTTATAATGTCAGCCATGCTTTCATGCACCCAAAGAGTCAATTCATTATCTTCTCTTCAACATATCAAACTAGACTGGCTGTTTTGGTTCCAGACACAGAAAAATAAATACTGGTAGATTTTTTTGCACATTTTTTTTTTTTTTTTTTTTTTGCAGTGTAACAGTGTAAAATAAAAGTAGCAATGCTTTATACAAACATTATTGTACAGTGCATTAAATGCATTAAGCAGGTGTTTTATCTAAGGTGATTCACAAATAAAGAATCATACAAAGGGATTCATTCTATGAAACATGAAAAATGTGCAATATGTTTCAAAATTGTTTGGAAGAATTGAGACTTGAATTGAGACTGGAATTAAAAAAAAATAAAATAGTGAAAGAAATTCAGTGCATCCACAGAATTTAATCAAGTGCTCATGCAAAAGATGTTCACAGAAAACAGTGCTTAAGAGGTTTCTTGAAAATTGCAAGGTTAATATAATTGAAAACTACGATGACAAAAACTATAGATTTGTTTTTACTCAATTGCAAATTTGAGTTTGCATTCCATAAAACGATTAAAGCTTTACTGAGAAAAAAAGTGATAAAACATAAACTAATTTTGCAACATTAAAACCAACTGGAAACCAAAAAGATGAGCAAAGAAAAAATAAATAAATAATAAATAATAAAACCTTTCAAAACAAATAATCCTGCTAAATTGCACTGAACTGCTATCAATATTTAAATATGAGAAGTCATGTGTTAATGTATGTTAAATCAACAGTTAATATACTTGATGAACTGGAGTGCATGTTAGATTATGTTTATACACCATAATTTTGCAGTAGAATGTTATGAGTATGCCTTCAGATATCATATTCATCACTTTTAAAGGGATTGTCCACCCAAAAATGAAAACCCTGTCTCCATTTTACTCACTCTCATGTTATTTCAAATTGGACTTCTCTAGCTTCTGTGGATCCCAAAAGGAGATATTAGGCATCATGTTACCTACTGACAGCTTCAGTCAGCATTTCCTTGTCACTGCACTTTATTTTCCATACAAAAAAAGCGACTGTGGGTGTCGTTCTGCCAGACATCCACTTCTGTGTTTCACAGATGAAAGTTGGTCATATGGGTTTGGATATGATGCATCAAGTGGAGGTCATGTAATAAAGGCTCGATTGGTGCCTCTGATCTGCTAGTGAACAAACACTCTGCAAGAGAGACTTTCCTTTGGCTCTTATTTTTATTAATGTATTTTTTGTGACATTTTACTGCACCACTCTACATCTAAATCTACTTAAAATGGCGCCCATCGGTTAGACAATTTTTTAACTTTTGTGTTTCACAGATGAAAGTTGGTCAAATGGGTTTGGAACAACGTGAGGATGAACGAATGACAGAATTTTCATTTTGGAGTGAATTATCCATTTAATGCCTTTAAGACCGTACAGCATTACTCCTAAATATCTCTACATGGTTGCATGAGTTTATATTTCAGTTGTATGTAAATAATTGCATGTGCTTTAATTTGAGTTCTGTTGATGCCTATCAACCCCCAGCCAACATACATCTTAGAAGAATAAAAAGAAAGCATCTGGAAATTTGATCTTATGAAGTCTGGATATGGACAAATTGGTCATGGCCTGACATGAAAGGCATCAAGTGGAGGTCATGTAATAAAGGCTCGATTGGTGCCTTTGATCTGCCAGTGAACAAATACTCTGCAAGAGAGACTTTCCTTTTGGCTCTTATTTTTATTAATGTATTTTTTTTGTGACATTTTACTGCACCACTCAAGGGAAATCTACTTAGAATGGCGCCCATCGGTTAGACCATTCACCCACGATGCTTAATGATGGCTTATGAGAGCTGATGGGAAAACATTTGTAAAAAACCTTTCACTAGCTGGCACCAGACCAATGGCGGCTCGTCGGGGGAGGCAGGGGAGGCACAGCTTCCCCAAAATTCTGAAGTGAAAATGGGAGGAGGGCGATTTAATGTTGATACACAATTCCTTTCAGTTCATGTCTCACAATGTGTTTGTTTTGTTTGTAATTTCACAGCTGTAATGCCATAACTTTTTACTGGAGCTGGAAAACGGCGCTTTTCAAGGGAATTTCAAGGGAATAATGAACAATTATGATATTTGTTATAATCGTGCAGCCAAAAGAGAATGAACTTCTTCACTGGAGGAAGCATTGTTATGATTAGAGGACTCGTACTTTGACAAGAAGTTAAAATGCCTTGATGCATTTATCAGCTGTTTGGACTTTCATTCTGACGGCACCCATCCACTGCAGAGGATCCATTGGTGAGCAAGGGATGGAATGCTAATTGTTTTCTAACATTAATAAAATCCATGTTTACTAATCCACTAATGTTAACAGATGAGACCTTATTGTAAAGTGTAAATGTTATTTCTCTTCTGACTGGTGAAAAGCAAAAAGGTCACTTTACCAGAAACTGTTTTCCAAGATCAACATAAACCTACAGTAATTCAATCTACACAATTCATCCGTGCACAGTGAGATTTACGGCCAGACCTTTCATGGAAGCTGGTCTTCACAGGACGTGCCCCGACACAGTGGCCCAAGGCAGGCGGAAAAATAAGACTGACCTTTTCCCAGGCCGCTACACTGGGATAAGTTCATAGACTTCAGTGTTCAGAGCAGAAATTGCATCACAATGCAGTAGGATGATAGGAAGCTGTTTGGGGTTTTGAACTTGTGACTTTTCATAATGCAAGCTTTCCAAAATGTTTTAGAAAAATACAATTCCAAGAAAACTGGAATGCAACAGATGGTACAGAGAAAGTTATTGGTTAGATTAACAATGTTATGATGTTTTAATATCATGCAAAATGAAATAATTAATTAGATTGAATGTGGCACTAATTTAAAAGTTGTTTAACGTAGTTCATTAGATCATATCCACAAAACAGTGTCAGTGACAGAGATCTGAACTTATTTCAGTTGAGTCAGAGGCAAAAAAGAATGAGAAATATATGGCTGTTCCCTCAAATCATGCCAAAACATAGATCAATATGACTCATTTTGAGTAAACAAGACCTCCCTACTCTCTCTGCCATCAAGTGCTACATGGCGAGAATTGAAATAAAGATCTATTGTCTCACCTCATAGAAATGTGAAGGCTTTCCTCTGAGTCACTGAGAGCTAGTTAAGTCAGGCACAATTCTCCAAATTTGCTGTGAGAACTGACAGACAGAGGATAAGCTGTTCATTGGCCTGTCAAATGATATCTAGAGCAGCAAAAAAAAAAAAAAAATTAAGGACTCATGTTTTACACATTTTACAAAGTTATTCAATTCAATTCAAGTTTATTTGTATAGTGCTTTTTACAATACAAATCGTTACAAAGCAACTTTACAGAAAATTATGTTTCTACAATAATTAGTAGTAGCTTTTACTACTAGTAGTTTGTGCACGTTTGACTGGATTTTAGAAAAAATAATAATAATAATAATAATACAAGACGTAGTCAGCTAGACAATGAACTATCAATATTAGTAATTAATAGTTATTATATGATGCAGTCACACATTTAGCAATAATTGTTAGTTCTGTTTGTTGATTCAAGGTTAGCATCATCTGAGGTCCTCTGAGGGTCAGCATCATCTCTTCTCAGGTGTTCTGGATCCTGACTGGAGCTTGTGTAAATCCTACTTACCATGGGATGTAAATCCCATGGCAAAACATAGAAACAAAATAGAGATATCATTAGCATAGCTGCTGATCCAACAAACTAAAATTAGTTTAACCCAAGCTAATGAATAAAAATGCCCATTTGATCATATGCAACTACACTCACAATTTAAAAGGTACATTATTCGTATGCTTGGCGAAAGAGATGTGTTTTTAATCTAGATTTAAACAGAGAGAGTGTGTCTGAACCCCGAACATTATCAGGATCAAAGTTATCACATTTCAATCAAATTGTTACTGTTAGAAAATATAAATAAACCATTAATTGAAATAAAATATAAGTAAAATATGAAATGTAAAACTTTAAATTTAAAACAAAAACATTTAAATGTTACATTGGAAACTAATTGAAATAAAGTAGCTACTAAAGTACAGAAGCCAACAAACCAACAATACATATCAATAGAAAAAAAAAAAAGATAATAAAAATGTCAAATCATCAACATGTATTATTATTATTTTTTATAAATAAAGCTTACCGAAAATATAAATGTCATAGAAATTTAAAATGTAAATGATAAAAAAAAAAAAAAAAAAAAAAGTAAATCTGCCTTGGAAACTTAACTGAAATAAATTACTAGAGTGCAAATTTTTTTATTAAAACAAACCAACAAAATCTTAATAGAAATATAAACAAATAATAATAATTGGTAATGACACATAAAATAAATAGTCTTTGTTAATTAAAATAAAACTGAAATGAAATATAATATAAATTACATGAGATTAATACTAGAAAAAAAGTTTAACAACTGAAAATGAGAAATGTTGCATTGGAAATTAACAATATTAAAGTGTAAAAAAAAAATAAGAATAAAATAAACAAACATAAAAATCATAATAGAAACATTTAAAAATATAAATAAAAATGACAAAAGCACGAAACAAAAATCACTAAAACTTAAGCTAAAATTTTAACTAACAAAAATAAAAATAAAAACATATTTTAAATATAATTAATACTATAATAGTAAAAATAATTTCTGTATCATAAAAAAATCTGTATCATACAAAAAGAAACAAAATCCTAAAATAGAATTAAAATAATTTATATGAGTGAAAATGCATTTTTTGATTTGATCAATTGATTTTTGAATGTCTTATGAATGTTTTCAGCCTGTATTTTTTTATTTATTTATTTATTTTATTGTGTAGTATTTGACTATTTGACAGATTCAAATTAAATCTGAATTCTGCTCCTGATGCATGATTGTTTTTCCTGACATCTCACCTCAGCAGACTATCTCTCTCCAGGACTTGCTGAGGAAACATCCTGGACATCAGCTCTGGCTTACAGAGCAGTTAATGGCCCATCAACAGGCCAGTTCCTCACTGGCCGGACCAGCATGGCTGGCTGCATTTGGCTGATTTACCCATTTCTAACACTAGGAGAAAATCACTTGTCACTCCAGGTCGAGAATCTTTCCACTTCTGCACCTCAGTGGTAAAATGACCCTCTAACCGCTGTTAGGAAAGCCTATGGTGGACACAATTCACCTCTAGTTAAAATCTGTAGAGCTCTGTTGTCAAACTCACACTTTTTATTTTTTATCATGCATTCTGTTATATAAACTTGGTATTGTGATCTAGATTTGTATTAGCTTCAGTTGAGCAGAGTTTAATCATTAACTAAAACTAAGACTTAAGAACTTTACAATATAATTCTTACTTGAAATAAAATGAACATTACCTAAAATTAAATATAAAAGAACACACACACACACACACATACATATATATATATATATATATATATATATATATATATATATATATATATATATATTTCTTACTACTACAAAAAAAACTTAAGTTTGACCTCATGAAATTCAGTCTTGTGGCTGAAAAGCCACTTACACACTAATACCACTAAAGGAATGTTTGATGAAAAGGACTGTGTTAAATCTGACTGGCAGAACGCTTTGGTGAACCTCTTGACAAGTTTTCAAACAGGACGATTTTCTGAAGAACTTAGGAACTTAAGAACTTAAAATGCAGCCATGCAGAAGCTCTAAAGACTATCAACGGTCCCTTTAGGAAATCTGTCATAAGATAAATGTTTTTGAAGCTCTTGAAATACAAACTACATTTACTCAAGTACATTAGAAACATCAAAGATACTTGAGGCCCCCAAAAATGGTCCCTAGATGTTCTATAGAAGGTTTCACTAGTGTGGGAATCTGAAAAACCAACTCTCTCATATAGGATAACATCTCAGGTTACTTATGTAACCATGGTTCCCTGAGTAGGGAATGAGACACTGCGTCCTCTAAGGGTCTAGGACCATGGAAATGGTAGATTTGGTACTTAATGCTCGCCAAGGTTCTGGCTTGCACTCCCCTCAGCATGGTACCGTGGGTATACCTTTCCCTTTGTGACCCCTAGAGGACACAGGTCGAAGTTCCCTTGAAAGGGAACATCTCAGGTTACAAGCTTCAAACATAGAAGTGAATGACGTGTTCTCCCGGACAACGTATTGTTGGTGTTTTTCAATGTATGCTTCAGACACGGGTCACAACGAGGCATTCCCCCTAGCGACCCTAGAAGAAGCAGTTTGAAGTTCGCTTGAATGGGAAACTCTTATTTTTGTAAAATATGACATTTGGTTTTGTGACATTCACCTAAACACAGGAAAGAAACCGAAGTTCATTTCATGGGCATTTAAAGTATATTTTCAAATAAATTTCAGAGTATAAAAAAATGGCCAAAAATATATTTACACCAATATGAATCTGGCTTTAAAAGATTAGTTTAAAAGGGCCATACAGACAACACACACATAACAAATAATGCAGTGAGCTTTTAATACAGTAATACAATAAGCTTTTAATGGAGCAACTCAACGTTCCTTCGTTACTAGTACTATAGTGACGTTTTCGAATTAACGGAGGCTTCACTGTAAGCAATTGCTGTAAATTTACAGCCGATTTTCAACAATAAAATACTGTTTTCATGTTAAACAGTTTAGTACTGTAGTTCACAATGCATTCTGGGCTGCTTAAATTGGAGCAACAAGACAGAGGCCCAAAACAGTATGATGATGTTTTAAATTACAGGACAATACAGTATTTTTTGGAAACTGCCTGTTGACTGGGGAATTTGGAGCACGCTGTCAAAAGCTTGATTCAACATTAATCTTTTTAAATTGAGGCTACTGCTTTTGGTAAATTTTCTTTACAAATACAGAAGTAATTTGCCATTTACTCCTGGATGGGAACCATCATTTGGATAGGAGATTTTCCAGAAGAGGACGCACAATTTAGATGACGCGCTGCACACATCGTCGAGTGTTTTTCATCAACATCCATCGGTCTTTCATCTACAAATTAAACGTCTACAAACATCAAACATCTACAAATTAAACGGTAATTCAATTTTTATTCTTATTGCCAAGAATGCTTGATATAAAACTGATAGGAGCTTGTATTGGTAGGGATTTGAACGTCATTTGACAGTGGGGCTTAGATTTGAAAAGCCAAAACAATATTACTTTTGGGTGATATTTTATTTAATTTCATTAACGTTAGCCGAACCTAAGCTTCCGAGGAACAACACTTGTTAACCGGCAAGCGAGAGAGCGGCTAATCGACAGATGAAGGCAGCAGGAAAATAGCGTTAGGATACTGGAATAATTAGCCAAATGGTACATTTTGCCCAGTGATTAAGGAATTATTTCAACCAAACCATAGGATTATTTGTACATCGGCTAACCAAGATGGTTTTGGTGAGTTTTATTTGGTTTTAAAGGTGTTTTTTCAAACAGTTAACAAGAAAATTAAGCTAATTGTAGATCGGTTAAAGACAGTTGAATCGTCAAGGATTTGAATTTTTCTATCTAAATGCCAAATTGGTGTGAAAATATTGTCTTTCTGGACTCTTTGTGAATGTATTTTTTTTTTTTTTTTAATCTGTCGCTGCGTGTCTCACACAGCCAACTTCTCAACTGTTTTAGAGTAGGCTATAGGCTTTGTCAAAGCGTTTTGCATCATCTATGGGGGTTTTTTTCACAATATTAACATTGAAACTCGGTAAAGGTTAAACATTTCTGAATGAAGACTGATACGGTTTCACAAAAAATTAGCCAGCAGCCGTAATCAATACTAATGCATGTTTGTTGATGAAAATTTTCCATAAGAAATTACCATCGGGCAATAACAAAATGTTCCCCTGTCAGATCTGTTGTCATAATTGTGCCACAATAGTGACATACATAAGGCACATGAGAATTCATAAAAATACACCTAATTTAACCTTTAAGTGTGTTTTGCCAGATTGCAGTCAGACTTTTCAAAAATTTTCAACATTTAAGTGTCACATTTACAGACATAATAAACGTGTAGTTAGGCCTACTTTGTCTGGTGTTGAACTAACATGTCATGTTGATATCTGCAGTGCAAGGTGTGAGACTTTGACTGCATTTTACTCTCATTTGAAAACACACATTAGAGAGGGGAAAAAAGTTGCGTGTCCTTACAGACACTGTAGCAAGAGCTTTACAGTTTTATCCACATTCACATCACACATGAGTCGGAAACATAAAAATGTTGCTGAGGAAAATTTGGCTGAATCCATTGTGAATCCTGGTGTTTCCTATGTGAGTGAACAAGATCAGTCTGATATGCAGATTGATCCTCCCGGTGATGCAGTTGATGAACAAGAGATTTACCCAGAAATTGCTGATGAATCACAGTTCTTTAAAAATTTAGCCCTTTTTTATTTGAAATTGCAAGCAAAGTGTTTGCTTCCATCCTCTGTCATCCAAACAATTATTGATGATTTTCAGGAAATACATGATATAAGCCAGTCACATTTGCTTTTTAAACTCAACGAGAAGTTGATTACACTTGGCATTTCTGAAGCAGACACAAACAATGTGATTGAAGTCATGAAAACTGAGGATCTTTTTAGGACCTGCAACACTCGGCCACTGAAAACTGATCAGAAAAGAAAAAATGTTTTCAAGAACAGCTTCAACTATGTTGAGCCAGTTCAGATCTGTCTAGGTCAGAATGAGGCAGGCAAAGAGTGTTTTGTCCAGTATGTTCCTATTAAACAGACAATTGATTCTCTATTCCATTGCCAATCAGTGCAGGAACAATATAAGCAAGTACACTCCAGTACTGGTTTGAAGGATATTCTTAAGGATGTGTGGGATGGCAAAAATATGTCTGAGAATGTGCTCTTCCAGACGGAGAGTTCATCACTGAGCTTGATCCTTTATCAGGATGCATTTGAAGTGGTAAACCCACTGGGATCTGGAAAGAAAAAACATAAGATACTTGCAGTGTATCTAACTCTAGCAGATTTAATGCCACACAACAGATCCAGCACTGATCAAATGCAACTTGTTCTTCTCTGTAAAGAACACGATTTTAAGTATTTTGGTCAAGACTTGGTTATGGGCACTCTTGTTAATGACCTTAAAGATCTTGAGCTCAATGGTGTTACCCTGTCTGATGGAAATGTTTACAAGGGAACTTTGTGTGCCATTGCAGGTGACAACCTAGGCTCACATAACATAGGAGGCTTTGTGGAGAACTTCAGCAAGAGTTTGCACTTCTGCAGATATTGTGATATCAGCAGAGACGCATTCCATGCAGATCCTCTTATCCAGAGCACAAAACGTACAGTGCAGTCATATAGTGGTCATGTTCAGAGCAGTGAAGGACAGTCTACATCTAGTGGAGGTGTTAAATTTGACTCCGCGTTTAATACACTCAAATACTTCCATGTATGTCAGCCAGGGTTGCCTCCATGTCTTGGCCATGATCTTTTTGAAGGTATTGTATCCTCTGATCTGGCACTGTACATTAACCATCTTGTTAAGGTGGATAAAATGTTTAGCTATCTTGAGTTGAATCAACGAATAAATCAGTTCAAGTATCTCGGTAGGGATGCTAATGACAAACCGTGTGAGGTTAATCCAGACGGTGGAAAACTTGGGGGACATGCTGTGCAGAATTGGTGTTTGCTAAGAATGTTGCCTATTTTGATCGGAGACAAAGTAAAAAATCCAAGTGACAACCAAGTTTGGCAGTTGGTTTTGCAACTTAGAGAAGTCGTGGATCTCAGTTGTGCACCTGCAATTTCAAATGGCCAGATAGCCTACCTAAGAGTTCTGATTGATGAATATTTACTTTGCCGAATTCAAACCTTTCCTGACAAACCACTTAAGCCCAAACATCATTATGTCAGTCATTATCCTGAGCTCATTATCCAGTTTGGGCCACTTATTCGCCTATGGACTTTAAGATTCGAGAGCAAACACACATATTTTAAGCAGTGTTTGAGAAAATTGCGCAACTTTAAGAATCCATGTTCTACTCTTGCAGAGAGACATCAGCTTCTGCAGGCCTTTCTGAGTGCAGGTGCCTTCTTCCCTCCAGATGTTTCAGTAGACAGGGGCACACAGTTTTTCTCAGATGACTACAATGATGTAATCATAGAAGCAGTTGCAAATCACAATTTTGAGTCCACAAACACTCTGATAGCCAATGAAGTGACTGTGAAGGGGACAAAATACAGAAAGAACATGATCATTGTGATTGATCATGATGATGAGGGGCTTGTTACTGGAAAAATCAAAGTGGTTCTCGTTCATAAGGATTCAACAGTATATTTTATAGCTGAAAAGTATCGTGCCCTGCGTATTCCTGACATGGGTGTTTACAGCCTCACACTGATGCAGAGAAACTACTGTTGTATTAATCAGGAGAATCTGCTTGATTACTATCCCTTGCCTGAGTACACTGTGCATGGCACACCACTGATAATTCTTCACCATTATTTCCCTCTAGTCCAGAATGATGGCGAACATGAGTGAAAAAATCAAAGAGATAATCTGCAAGACCTTGCCAAACCTGTCTGAAGAGACTCAGTGGCAAATAATATCGAAACTTCAGAGCTCCGGCTTGGAGTCAAAAGAAGACTTAAAATATGTACAACAGGAAGACATTGCTGATCTGTTACCTGTTATCCAGTGCAGAAAACTCCTGGATGCATTCAAATTAGGTAATATATGGTTAATCTAGTGTGACATTTTCTTGTTATATTCTCTTGTTTATTCAGTTGTGGAATTTCTTTTTCTGAAACTATATAATGCACCTTTGAACTTTTCAAATATGCCGAGATATATAACGAGAGTTTAGAAGACTTTTGGCCAAATGTCTGCAGTGACTCTGAGATAGCTTATTAGTTATGTGCCCTAAATATATATATTTTTTTTTAGAAACCGAGAAAGTTACATTGGATTTACAAGTCATTCCAACTTCATCACCAATGAGTAGTGATTGGTCGGTGTCGGGGTCGTCATCACCAACATTATGCACTCCGCCTAATTCTAGCTCATCACAGCTATCAGCCATTTCTTCGTGTTCAAGCCAGTCAAGAAACAGTGAACCAAGCAACAGACCTTCCACATCTCAGATACTGAAAACATGGCCAGAAACTTTCCAGGTCCCTTGGGAACAAATGCCACAGGAAATTCGTTCTGCAATTGCAGATGGCAAGAGACCTAAACCAATGGAGCGACGTCAGATGGTACGAGTACTCGCGGATGAAATGAGAAGGTATGAGGCTAACCCCACTCGCGCACAATGCCTAACTGTGGTTCGAAATATCATCAGGCAGTACCCAAAGAGTTTTGCTGATATTGCACCAGATGGGTCACTTCTTTGTGGAGGTTACACATCACTTTTGATTCAATTGAAAAACCGCATTGAGAATTTGAACCGTGATGGAAGCTTCTCATTCCACCGATCCTCTACAGCCAAGAGGGGTCCAACTGACACATACGGATGTACACGATTTCAGCCAGAGCTGCCCCCAGAAGAAACTGATGAAACTGTGGAACAGCACCGCCAGAGACTGGAGGAGATTTATAGACAGGAGGGAGCAGGTGGAGCAGAAAGAGCAGAAGTAAAAAATCTAATGGAGCTCACATTCTCTCTACAACGTCGCCATATAAATACAATTCCACCACCTGACATTGAAGATGTGAAAAGCAAATGGCCTTTTCTTTTCACGCCAAGGTATATATACGGCCATTTTGAGTTGCTCACAGACATCAATGTGCTTCGTAGCTTGGAACTCAGCATGCAGGAATGTGGAAGAGCCATCACAGAATACTTCAGGGGAAAACCTACCAACAAAAATGTCAAAGATATCCTCTCTAATGGTGAAGATAATGAGATGGCACTTCGTGTTGTTCAGCTGCTCATGGCACACTTTGGAGAGGACATAACTGGGCTGATCCTTCTTACAGATGTAAGTTTTATTTTTTCTCTCTTACCCTGTGTTTTAAAGGGTGACTCCACCAGTCTTCAGTGTCCAGACGCCTAATGTGTGTACTAGTTTTGGGGAGTACTACTACATATGTGAAAACGGAAGTGTAAATTATTTTGTAGCTTAGAGCAAGCTGCGTGTAAGCTGATAATTTACCTCCATGTTGTCACACAGTTGCTAAATTGCATTATGGGTAAAGTAGGTGCAAGGTTTTAACAAGTATTTAACTTGTTTTCTTTGCCCTACTATGACACCGTTGAATGTTTTAAAAGCAAATAATCAAATCAATACAGCAGAAACACAAGTTTTAACTTTTTTATTCCACATTCTTCTTCCTTTTCATAACCTGGTGCCTACATTATCCACAATGCAACTTGACCACTGAGTGACATCCCTGGAGGCAATTTATCATATAATGTGCAGTTCCCCCTAGAGTCCCAAAAGGGTTCATACTACGTTTTAGACGTCTGCAGTAAAACTCCCCAAGACCTGTAAAAATTAAATTGTTACCCTTTAAATTTTGAATGCCAAATTTATTTAGCAGTTTGATTGTAGGTACTTCAGAAGCCTACCTCATTCACCTCTTGGTTACTCTATCCTAGTGTTTACAAATTATTATTCTTTAGCTAAATATTCTTCTTCAAAATCTTATTATGGTAAGGATAATGTATTTGTTCCCTTCAGGTGTCTGCCACTGCAGCTGACGTTGAGACAACTCTCAGTCTTCCTGCAAGTCCTCGCCTGATACTGCCTGGTAATATACATTTAATTTATATTAATTGATAGACACATTGTATATCATATCGGCTATTCATCTTGAGTTTACAAATGCTTACACATGGTAACAATTATTCCCATGTTGCTATGACTTGAAGTTTCAGGTGCAACAGGGCAAGTCACAATTAAGGGTTGGATGATCACCTTTGAGGGCCGTGTAATCTCTGAGGGCATCACACCAACATTTGCAACGGGACTTGCTGCTATTTTTGCAATCTACTACATATTGAACCTTCAGTATCAAGAAGAGGCAGCCTGCACTCTGGAATTCATTCAGAGGTAAACCCCCTTCATTCCCTGTCATCATTATATGGATATATACAATTAAATCAATGTGTTTGTATTTTTTTGCATAAAATGGTTATTAGTACTGTACATTTCAAGTCTCAGTACACACCTACACACACACACACACACACACATCTTCACACACACACACACATCTACACACACTCACACAAACAGAGGGTATAGGCTTCATTATAGTTCCATTTGATGTCATTCAATCCACTCTATTTGTGCAATGCAATGCAATTCATTGCATTTAATTGCATGTACAAAAAAAATTATTTTGTTGCAACCGCACTGTGATCTTAGACTATTTTGATTTCAGACGCTTCATTGGTATAAATCCAGAGAGAGGGACAAAGGCCAAAAGGGGCAAGGTTGTCTCTAAGAAGAAAGGTGTAATCGTCCAGAAGAAGTCTTCTGCAGTCAATACACACGTCGCCACGCTACTGAAGAATCTCCTTGACTTTGAATGGAACTTCATATAGATTGGTGAGCTCTATAATCTTTCTCTCTTTGTTTTGACACTCTGGCATTGTCACATTAAGCCACAAGAGAACTGGTATTATTAAATTTATAAGCATTAGCTTGGAGTGTATGCTGTACATTCCTGATTGTATAGTTTATTTATTATTATGAATATTTGTTGTTTTTTGACAGTGGAAGTACTGGAATAATGCTGCACAGAGGAACAGCTACTACCAAAGTGATGTTCATCTCTCCTTGATCAACAACTGAGATGTAAAAACACAAGCCTACCTCACAGGACAATTTTAAGAGGTAACCTGCAAGTCTAGCTTGCAGTGACACAGTTGCCTACCTTACGGTTTCATCCCTAAATGTTTTTATTGATGCTGTTATTGATTCATCTTGCTAAAATGTTATAGTTTCAAAATGGCCTTAATGCGCATTTTCAAAATGTTCTTAGGTATGTTTTCAAAATGTTGTCAATTCTGCACATGTTCAGATGTTATTATGGAAGTATATATTGCAGATTACAAATATAAATCTTTTAAATTGACAAACTTTTTTTTGTATTCATGTTGACATTGACATTGCTCTTTTAAATAAAGGTATTTGATTTAGAAGTTTTATTGCTTATTTTGCATTATATTCACAATAATTCTTAAGCAATTGTCTTTAGTCCTGGAGTTCATTGGGAGACTGATATTTTAAATATCAATGAAGACTGATATTTTAGGAAACTTCTAAATTTATGTTATTTATAATACAGTTAATGTAATTCAGCACATCTTTGTGATTATTTGGAAATGACAATAATAGTGTTTAGGTTGTTACTTTAACTTCTCACAGTTTACTTTAGACAGGCCCAGTAGATGTGCCTGTCTAAAGTAAACTGTGATAAGTTAAAGTAACAATCTAAACAATATTATTTTAGTTTCCAAATAAATCACACAAATATACTGCATTTTTTTTTACTTTATTAGACTGTGAAATCATTTAACAGTGTGACTACAGAAATATACTGTATTTCTGGTTTACAGACTACTACCGTAAAGTAATTTTACGTATGAATACCGTAAAAATAACGGTATATTGCTGGCGTCTTTGCTGCCAGCTCTTTACTGTAAATTATAGAAATACAGAAACATACCGTTTTTCTGGTTTACAGACTAATACCGTAAAGTAATTTTACGTATGAATACCGTAAAAATAACGGTATACTGCTGGCGTCTCTGCTGCCAGCTCTTTACTGTTATTTTACAGGACATTTTTTTACAGTGTTGAGATCAGCTGTTAAACTGTCAAACTGAGATTTGTTTCTGTGGAGGAAGGAAGTAGTTCTGCACAAAAGAGTTTTTTTTATATAAACACAATATCACACCTGTATCCTTGTGATATGGCTGTATATCAGCACGCTGTGATTACCTGCGGCCGATTCACAGCCATCCTGATGTCCTTTATAGGACATGTACATCACAGAGACGTCTATTTGATGTCTGCATGTACATCTGCAAGACATTTTATAGAGTGTTTGCTCATTTGCAATGCATCTATAGGACGTTTCCTATCAAATGTCAAATAGAGATTTAGAAGATGTCTTATATCGTCTATGCTAATATCGTAAGTGTTGTTTTAATGATGTGCAATCTGACATTATCAAGTATATCACAATTCACTGTTTGATTTCTATTCAAATGTATTTAGAATGCCCATTAGATTCAAGATAAAAGGCAAAATGCCTACTTTCTACAGATATCAGTAGGATAACTTTACTGTGTGTGTGTGTGTGTTTGTGTGTGTGTGTGTGTATTTTATTGTCCCCTAAAAAATATATTTAAATATATTTTGGCATATGAAGGTTGAAATATATAATTAAAATATATTTGGGCCATTAAAAAAAAAAAAAACATATTTTTGCCATATGCTTGTGATTATTAATATCTGAATGAATGGTTTATTTCCATGCAACTGCAAGATAATCATCTATTATTCAATACTAGGATACTCTTCAGCCTAGCATTCGCATGAATAAAGCACGCCATTGAACATATTTACAATGCATGCAGAAAAATTAAATGTTCCCTTGTGGCTCCAAAGAAGCATTTGTAGTTGCATAATGACACTGTAATGTGACATAAAAGCAAAGCATTACCGCAGGAGAAAATATGCTTTTTTGTGCCATATTGATTCAATTATCTTTTTCTTTTTTTGAGTCAGCCTCGAGGCGCACCTGTGAGCTCATTTAAACGAAGAAGCTTATCTTGAAACGGTGTGTGCTTGTGCGTGCTTGTTTGCATGCATGATGTGAGTTTGTGTTTGCAGCTAGCAGAAAATGGAGAGTGTATATGCACACATTGCTCTATTGTCCATCTGATTGTATTGAACTAAAGGAGTGTGAAGCCGCAGCAACAGTCAATAGCATGAAATTGGAAACTATGAGGCCGCGTTTCAGTCAGGGGAGGAGAGAGACCCGCGCTGTTATTGACTTACGATCCTGTCACAATCCCTTGATTAAAAATATAGCTTGGTTCAATTTCACAGCATTGACTGACTTATCGATTGCTATTTCTGTACTTGAAGTAGCTTTCGCAAGAAATGAATTGTAGTTATTTGGACTAAGGGAGAACATTACTGAAGGCCTGGGGACCATTCACAGTCGGCATATCACTTTCCTCTGTGCTAAAACCGAGAAAGTATTATACATTTTATGCACTTTACTTTTTTAACAGAAAACATCCTGGGAGCTCAACAAACTGAGGTGAAATTTCTCCAAGACTCCATGAAATCAAAACTAAAGTTATGTGTCTTTTAGCTCAAGTGTTAGGCCTATACCCGTAAAACTTGACAAAAATCCACACAAATACAAAAATATTGAAACCATTAATAGTTACACAGAAGCCAAAAAACATGTAGTAATAGCTTTGTAAACATTTAAATATCATATTTATTGTACATTCAAAAGCCTACAGTATATGTGAGAAATTACTGACGATGGGTTTGAGTCTTGGCCGTTGCACCTCAGGGGTGGGTTTATTTTCTAATAATTCAATGGATTGGAGTCAATTATTCTGCTTATACTACTGTTACCACACCTCACGACATTGTTCAGTAGTATTTCAAAACATCCTCATTTCTTATACATCTCATCCCATGCCTACATTTCTATTTCCAAAATGTCATTTTAAGGGATGTACCGAAATGAAAATTATGGGCCGAAATGGAAAATTCTGTATGCAGTTGACCAATAACCTAAATGAAACTGAAACTGCTTTTTAATAATTATATATTATGTTATTTAATAATGTAAAATATGTTTTGTACAACTTTTTAAATGGAAAAAAGTATAATGATATATATATGTATATATATATATATTTTTTTTTTATGTAGCTGTACTACACCATGTTACAGCACAGTAGGGTTACTACAAACAGGAACAATTATAATACATAGAAATTTCCTGTCTGTGTTTTATTTGAGCAGATTTAGCTTTTCCGGTGAACATAAGTGGTAGAGTGAAAAGTTTGCATGGGCTCTAAGCAGCTCAACAGAATGCAAGGCTATGTTCACACTGTCAGTTTTTGGGATTGACAACCACATTTACTTAAATGTGTGAGTCTTGAAATATCCCGTTCTCACAGCAAATACACTAGCTTCTCAAATACTGTCTATTTGAATGTGCAATGGGAGTCAGGCCCGTATCCCTTACAGGTAACTATAGCAACAGTGACCAAAGTAATATCAAAATGGCGGCATCCATAAAACTGAAAGTCTTATCAGTTTGTCTGACATGACAAGAGTCCGATCAAGCCGCGAATTCATCCATGAAATCTTCATTAACCAACAGCAGCTTTATATTTGGGTGGAGAGCGGCACATTTGAGAACACAAAACAGAGTCAGGGGCTCTTCAGACAACAGACAGCTGATTTAACTGTCATATATATATTGTTTTAGATTTAGTTTTAGTTAACTAAAATAACACTGATCCATGCAGCACTTAATCAAAATACAACTACAAACTTTTTCAAGCCCAGTAACATGTTCTTCAAAAGCTCTCACAATTGCTAATTGGTACTGGTAAAGTAGAAAAACCCTGTAGCATCACCCTGGCTCCAGAAAAATGGGTAAAAGCCAGTGAATCTGAGTGAAGCTTGCAGCTCTCGTCATGTCTGTGTGCAATAAACATCAGATGATCAATGAGTGGTTGCTGCACGGTGGCGTCTGAGGCCAAGACTATCTATTATCCCTAATGTTGAGCCTTGAGGAGCATCAGTCTTTCCAGAAGGCAGAACAGACTCATAATCTGATGTCTTAAATGTGGCCTGGTGATGTGAGGGGTCAAGCCAGATCATGTTTCAAGTTCTTTGTACTTTTCTTGGAGAAACTCCACTCTCACTTCAGCTTTTCACTTCCATCTCTGACACTGTCTGTATCACGCATTGACACACAGGTGCAGGTGTTTGATGGGCTGGAAATGGATGTCAGTCCGTAAACCGTCCCTATACTGCATCGCCAACTCTGTCACAGCTGCTGGAGAGATGATGCTCTTCCTCACCCTCAGCCCTCATTTCTGCTCTGATTTGCTTTGCTTTTAACCCTCTATAGCACTGCATTTTCCTAATTACACAAGCACATGATGAATATGAAATCAAACAGGCAATTAAAATAGTTAATAATGAATCAGTGAATAAACTAATGCATTATAGTAAATATTCTGCCACAAAACACAATTTTTTTTAAGAACTGCCCTCAAAAACAGCTTTTCACTGTTCAAACAAACAAACAAATAAATATACAAACATTCTTAATTTCAGAGTCCAAGGGTAAAGCGCACGGCGCAGGCGCACTCAGGGCATGTCCAAATCCACTTTAGCTATCTTAACGACGGAAAAGGTATTTCTATGGTATTTCTAACTGAGTGCTCTGTTAGGCTTATATTCAGTGAACATATCTGCAATGTATTTCGGTCCTAGGTCATTGAGTGACTTGTAGACAAGTAAAAGTACAGTAAATAATTAAATAAATAAATAAAACTTCATTTTAATCAGCCATAAAAATGATTAGAACGTTGATAGGTTTTTTATATATATATATATATATATATATATATATATATATATATATATAATATATATATATATATATATATATATATATATATATGATCCATTACTAAAAATCATTTTTAGCATTAACATTCAAGTAAAAATTAATAATTAAAAGGAGCCAATTCTATTATATCAAGTAGCAGTTAGTTTCATATTCTGACATCGATATGTATGTCACAAATATTAATTAATTATTCATATTTTAGATTTTAAGATTGCTCCCATAATGCATCCAATTTTGGGGTTAAATAAAAGGAACAAACAAACAAATGAGAGGATCTCTGTCTTGTAGAAAGTAATGAAGGATAAAGAAATGTGAATTGCAGATTTGCCCTTCCCGTTTGCTCGTTCACATATCAAGGGTCATAACAAATCAGCATGGCGGCCGCTTCTCTGTCTTGTCTTTTAAAAACAAATCTGCCACATGTGGTGATTGAAAAATGAAGCAAAATACTATTTTCTCTACCATAATAGCAAATAAGCCCATTGTGTCCAGCAATCAGTAATTCAACACATTAAAAACAAGTCTAATTTGCGCTGTAAGAATATAAAAAGCCTTTAATAATTACCAAGTGAAATGGCAGTGGTTGATTTCTAACACTGTATGAGTCTGAACACTTTTTTAAACTTATGGCACCTAGAGAGGCAATCTTGCTTGGTCTCCATAGCAACAAATGAATTTTAGCTCTTGACCTTTATCGAATAATGGAATTGCACACAGCAGTTATGCTCCAATTAATGAATGCCCGGAAGAAGGCCATTTACCACCCAAAAACATGTTTTGGAAGGCAAATTCTAAAATCAGTGAATTTCCTGCCCTTTTAATTGTCGTCTTAATTTTTGTGTTCGCCCCAGCCTCGGCTTCAATCAAAGAAACTTCAGTCTAATCGAGTCTGGTGATTCACTAGAAGCAAATACGCACAACCAAAATAAGTATTCAGAACTGATGTAGGCTGTTATTAAGTTGTCTCATCTCAAACAAAAGCAGCAGACAGAACAGACACCTGAGAACATGGAAATACACTAGATTGCATTTGCATTTTTTAATCTTTGTATTGTCAATTATAAACTAAGTGCAGATTAAAGGATTACAGTAGTTTACCCAAAACTTATGTGATTAATAACTCACCCTCATGTCGTTCCAAACCTGTAAGACCTCCGTTCATCTTCAGAACACAGTTTAAGATATTTTAGATTTAGTCCGAGAGCTCTCAGTCCCTCCATTGAAGCTGTGTGTACGGTCTACTGTCCATGTCCAGAAAAGTAAGAAACATCATCAAAGTAATCCATGTGACATCAGAGGGTCAGTTAGAATATTTTGAAGCATTGAAAATACATTTTGGTCCAAAAATGTTGACTTTATTCAGCATTGTCTTCTCTTCCGAGTCTGTTTTGAGCACGCTGCTGATGTATGATGCTGATGACGTGTTATCTTTGTTATTGGGCACACCAGAAAACATGTCAGCACATCATACGTCAGCAGCATTGTGAACGCACTCACGACAGACCTGGAAGAGAAGACTTCATTTTTTCTGTGTTTTTTGCTGTATTTTAAGGTGAGACACTGCAGGCAAAAACACTGTTTTTTCAAGCACCTGTCAATTTTGAGATTTTGGGCTTTCTGGTTTTTCATAAAGTGCTTTTTCAAACTAGTGGAAGGAAAACATCCAAAAGACACTGTTAAGTGGTTCTTTTATAGCACTGTATCTGTTTGTGTCAATAGATTTCAATTACAATGCATATTTTTAAAGGCCGTTTTCTCAAAATGAATTTTTTCTTCAACACTGACCCATAAATCTCCACTTCCTGTCTATATTATGAAGGTTTTTACAGAGGGATTTGTTCATATATATTTTCCTTGATTATATGCAACATTTTATTCCCCCCAAAATTGTGAAAATATATTGTTTTCTGGCTGTTCAAAGTATTTTCTGAATTGTGGAGTGACAAAAAAAAAAGATAACCAGAATTCCCTCTGTAAAAACATTTGACTCTAATATGTCAAAAAAAATTAGACAAAAATTTTGAAACTGACTTCATCTAGTGTTCAGATTTTTGTACTAGACATTTATGCAAATTAGCACATATTTCATTAAATAATGCCTTATTTGCATATTTAAACATAACATTTTTTAAAACTTGTAATACAAAAAAAGTTTGCAATTAATCAATGTAATCAATCAACTGGGTAAGTAAGGTCATAACTATTAGTTGTTGTTTTTTTTGTTTGTTTTTTGCCCTATTCACCTGCAGTGTCTCACCTTAAGGAGTTGGCAATCAAAGATAAAATTGTTGGATGATATATTTTTAAAAATATTCTTAAACAAAAAAAAAAACACAATTTGAATTACAGTATACAATGTTTAAATTGCACAGCATACAGCATTTATTATAAGGGGGTAGCTACTAAGCTACTGTTTTACTCTTACTCAAGCTGTTTTTGGACAAGTATTTTTTACCCTACAGTACTTACACTACTCACACTAAATTGAGTGTAATGGTACTTTTACTTGAGTATATGTTTTCGGTTCTCTGACAGATAGAAATTCTGGTCAACTTTGGTTGGTTATATATTCCTAAGGTTGAATATTGCTGCTATGGGAGAAGAACTTCAGTGATAACTCTTTTGCAGAGCTCTGTTGTGCTTTAATGTGCCCAAGCGTGTCAAAGTTCTGTCTTGTGTAGCTGGCTGTGTGAGAATCAGAGCCCATGGAGACAAACGGCCAATAAACAGCTGCTTTATGCTGATAAGAAACCACATGATCACCAGAAAAACCATATCATTAGTGACCATAAACAAGCATTACGGTCTGGTCATCTTTGAAACATGGTTTTCTACGATTCAACCGCTGCTTTCCATGCTTATTTACTGTAATAAGACGCACACTGCTGACGCTCAGAAAATGCCTGGCATTTACTATTGCAATTTGATTTTGCCTTTACATGCTGTGAAAGAGTAAAAGTACAAATTTGAAGAAAAAAAAGCAGAAAGAAGCAAGGATTATAGTCTGCACAAAACATGAAAGGTATCTCTCATTGGCACTTAATGTGAGTTTATTCTATTGAATCACTTGCTTAATAAAATCACCATTCATCATTTACAGTACTCTCAGTGTTGCCATGGTCATGTTTTACTGCATGACTGGGCTATTTATAAAATGCTGTCGCAGGAAAAATTATAAAGCTGCAGGTTGTGTTTTTGGAGACAAAGTATAGACTATTTGTAGACAAAGACAAGTTCAAATGGATCCTTTATAATGAATACCTGGCAACCTAAGGACCGCTGAAAGCACAAGTGAGTGAGAGAAACATTTGCTGTCAGGTGACAAACTAGACATCACCAAGAATTGCTTGTGTGTTGGAAAAAAACAAAGAATGAAAATAAAAGAGTATGTAGACTATTAATAATGCTCTTCAATTAAATCAAAGTTGATTTTATTTTAATGTATGAATGGATAGCTATGTGAATTTGTCACATATGACTGATATTCATATTTATGTATAACATTTTAAACAATTTATCGTGCAAAGTAGTAAAAAAAAAAAAGAACAAAGAAAAGCACACCTTATTTTTACAATTTCTATCTCCAGTAACTCAGAGGTTTACAAATACAAATAAATTTTATTTAATATGCACATATTACATATAGACTAGTCTAGGTAAAATTATTCAAAATACATTTTAAAACAGAATAAATAAAATAAAAATAAAATAAATATTTAAGCATTCTTCATCCAACACCTCAAACTGTGCTCAAAATTGCAAAAGGAACAATATGAAATCAAACATTTCTCAAACTCTTCTAAGGCCAAATGATCTGAGCTGATATTCATTTTCCTTGAATAGCTGTGTACTCTTACTGCATGATTGATTCAAGTCCATTTTATTCCTCCTATAAACACGTGTATCTCTGAAAGGACATCCTCTGAGGAATACAATACTTTTTTGGTACTACGGGAAAGGTTTTTGTGGTATATTATAGAATAAACACAAAAATGAAGAACTGGATCAATGGCATAAAACTTTTCATTCATACCTGCGAAATTTAACAATTTCTCTCATTTTCAGATCATCATGCAGAAAGGCTGTAAATCAAGTAATGAAGACCAACTGTGATTTTTCGTAATTTAATTGGCTAACCATGAGCTCTAACAGCATATAGCTTTTTTTTTTTTTTAAATGCGAAAAAACTCATTATTAGTTGAATAATTTCTCTCACATTTCACATTTCACCTTGTTAATCATTTTCCAGCGGTACTGCCTGACCGGGGCTCTTAGATCATTACAGTGTGTCTCATTACCATCCCTCGCAATTCCTCGAGCTTGTCCTTAAGTGGCTACACAACTCGCTGCATTTTAAACACAAACCTCCTTTGCATATGTCCTGAAAAACCTTTCTACAAGCAAACTTAATTGCATTATGCATCTTCACAGCAGTCTTTAAAAACTGCTGTGCCAGCTGGACTGTAGAGCAACCCTCTGAACCCTTCTTACATCACAGTAAAACATACTTTAACCCTGATTTACACCATGCCGTGACAAAAACTGCTGTGACAAATCTGTCCCAGGTGAACAACTAATGCAAATTTAAAACAACTGATGACCAAAGGAATGCAAAAGGTATGGTAGTGGAAAGATGGAACCGTAAACAGAATCAACAGCTGCATCGTTCATAAATAATGCCACTATTGACTCAAAACACCACTCACTTTCAGTTTTACAGTGGGATGAACTCAGATTATCAGTGTAGTGTCATATTGTGCTGTAAGCATGGATCTTGAATGTTCAAAACCGTAAAACATCTGCTGAGCGAACCAAATATCTTCAAAAGTACTCTGTTGGGCCTCAACTCAATAAAATATGTATTTATCAAGAAGTGCTGTAGGATTGTGGTATTTCTAAAGTATGAAAAAGTCATAAATGGAAGATTTGTCTCTTTTCACTGCATTATTTCTAATGCATAAAGATCTAAACATCCCTTTTTTTTGATGTTTTGTTTTTGTTCATGTTTGTTCATCATTGATTCAAATGATAAACATTATACAATAAGGTTCCATTTATCAATATTAGTTAATTACAATAGTTAACATAAACTTTTAGTGAAATATAGGCAGTCAAATTTAATAGACTTAACTAACAATGAGCAGTTGTATTTTTTTAAATTAACATTCACAAAGATTAATAATGTAGCAAATGTATTGCTTATAATTAATGTTAGTTTATAAAATTACAAATTGTTCATTGTGCATAACTAACGTTATCATGCAAATTATAATTTAAAAAATATTTTTGGTAAATTGATATTAACTAATAAATGTTATTTATAATTATTGTAGTGAACTACTGTTAACAAATGACAACTAATGGTAAAGTATTACCATAATGGACCCAATCTAACATGAACTAACAATGAACATAGTCATTAACTAATGTTGACAAATGTATTTCTAATTGTTAGTTAATGAATTAACTAAGATTAGCTAATGGGACCATATTGTAAAGTGCTACCAAAACATTACTATTCTAACTTAGCTGTTGAAAAAAATATTATTCAAATATTAAACCGTGTGACTTTTAGATGAGTCATTAAATTATACTTTAAAATTTCATTTCACAATTAAAATATAAATAAACTTGGATTAGCCATAAAGGACTCGTCTGAAAAACGGTCTCTTTTAGTGTCACAATAAATAGCATGTCCAGGACACAGATAATTTTCAAAAGAGGGGGGTTAAAAACAACAACAAAAAAAACTCTAAAAGAAATTCTCAGCATGTTCTTTATAGAAACAGATGAAGTGTTGCTCTTCCAGAGATCATTCAGAGCACATCAGCCTCCGTCAGGCTGGATAGCAGAGCTGTCAGCCGCAGGGACTGATGCTAGCTGACAAATCTGATGCCCTGTTGACTTCTCTTATGTTTCCTTTCCCCTCCACTGATCTGAGACAAAGTTATTAGTCCACATCTCACATCTCACACAACAGACAACTAAATGCACAACTGCTTTTCTAACAAGAAAAACATATTTTCCAATTATGATCATGTGTAAAGCTTTGAAGATTTCAGACTTTCTGGGTATAGTTTTGAATAACATCTCGCATTTATGTGAACAATTGTCTGAATAAAATGGTTCTGATAAGGGTTTTCATACGAGTTTTGACACTTGGTTTTATATAACAGTGGTTCTCAACTGGATTTGACTTCAGGTGACCCACATTTTAACAGCACAGGCTCAACAATCAAAATTAGTAACATGAGATGGGATGAACAAGAAAATCTTGTAAATGCAACAGCAGCCATTTATTTATGTATTTATTTATTAGCAGCCATTTATTTTACATCTTGTAAATGTAAAAACAGCAGCCATTTATTTATGAATTAAGAACATTGCATAGGGAATAAATACTATAAGACAAAGTTTAA